>NW_015090877.1:736043-742315 GCF_001431845.1 Calidris pugnax
TGGGGCAGGGGGGCTGCCAAAATGGGTGATGGTTCTCCAGGGGCCTGGCCTGGGAAACGCGTGTCGTGCTGCCCTGCGGAGCAGGTCGATGCCGGCAGCATCGTGGTGGTGTCTGCCCTCATTTTGGGCATGGGAAGGTGCTGCGGGGCCACAGCGTGGTCCCTGGATGGGTGCCCAGGGCTGCGTGGCTTTGGATGCTCCGTGGGGAAGGGCAGGGGGGGGACTTTGGCTTTCTTTAAAATGCTGTTTTCATGGATTGCAAAGCGGCTGGGGTCCCGATGGCTTCTCCCTGCTGGGTGCGTGGCCATCCCTGGGGTGGAGGAGCATCCCCAGGCCTCACGCAGGATGGATCCCATGGGGCCAGCGGTGTCACAGCCTGGCTTCGCTTGGCGCTGCTGCCAGACCGGGATGGCACAGGGGAAAACTTAGAGGTGACTTTGGCACGGGCCATGGTGAAGACCCACAGTGTGTGTGCACCAGGGCTCCTGTTTTCCTGGATTTTACCTAAGAGAAAAACAACTGAGTAGAGCCAGGGAGCCTGGGTGTGCTGGGCTGCCCATCCCACAGCCCTCCTTGCCCAATGCCCCCGGCCAGCCTGAAGCGGGCAAGTGCGTACCCCCGCAGGGTTTGCCCACGGCTGTTGGGCTGCCCGCGCTCCCCAGGGCTTTGCTGTAGCTTCTCACTCCATCTTCCCCGGTACCGGAGAGCGTCCAGGTGATCGCGGGGGGTCACAGGGATGGGAGGAGCCCCCTGCACCCGCTGGCAGGGGGTGTTGGTGCCCGTGTTGTTGGAAGGTGGGGGTTGGATACCCCCAGTTTTGCAGCCGGGGAAGCTGAGTCAGGAAATCCCGGCTGGCCCGGCCGGATCCCGGCTGAGTCATTTCGCAGGCGCTGAGTAACTGCCCGAGCCGTGTTGTGCCGGGGGGTGCAGGGCTGCCTTTGGCCTCCCTGGGTGGGCAGGAGCTGCCTGCCTTGCCCGCCCATGCCCCGCTCAGCACCCCATGGCCCTGGCCTCACCCAGCGACTGCACTGCCTTGGTGCTCTCCTCTCCCTGCCAGCCCCATGCCTCAGTTTCCCCCCCATGTTTTCCTGTGGGTTCCCTCCTGCCAGGAACTGGGTGGGGCAAAAAGCTGGTGGGATGTGGACATGGGCTGGATCAGGCCCTGCTGCGTATCCCCAGGTCCCGAGGGGCCAGGGTGGGATGGGGAGTGTGGGGCAGGGTGAGCTCTGGTGTTGATTGGGAGGGGAATGATGTCCAGAGGCAGGATTTAGGCCTCCTCCTTCTGTAAGGAGAAGGCTGAGTCTTGGGGTGTGGGGAAGGGGACAGGGTCAGGGGTGGGGAGAGGGATGGGGATGTCGACAGGGACAGGCGTGGGGATGGGGATAGGGGAGGGATGGGACAGGGACAGGGACGGGGATGGAATGAGGATGGAGACAGGGATGGGGAAGGGGGCAGGGACGAGGGCAGGGATGAGGACGGGTGTGGATCAGGGCTCGGGGTGCAAGTGGGGACGCTGTGGCCGATCCGACCGGCCTTGCTGGCAGCAGGTTATAAATAACCCGCTGAGGCACGAGGTTTTTTCCTGCCGCCCCCCCACCACGCTGCAGCCCCACGGACAGGAAAAAGGTGTTTCCGCCTGCGGACGGGAGCGGGGCCCCGGCCCTGGGGGGACGACGTGGGGCCTGGGTGAGGGGCAGAGAGGCGGGGGGGGGGGGGGGGCCCCGGCTGGTGCTCGGGGTGCAGCCACTGAGCCTGGGGATGGCTGGAGCCCTGACCGCGGTGGCGCGGGGTCCCTGCTGTGGGAGCCACCAGCTCACCGCTGGGCTTGGCTGGAGCCATCGTGGGGACGGGATGTGGTGCCACCGGGCTCTGGCACCCTATCCTGTCCCTGGGCTCAGGCATCCTGTCCTGTCCCCAGTGCCTCTGGGCTCGAGCACCCACTAGGTGTACACCCTGGGGCTGTGTTGATCCTTCCTGGTTGGACCAGGATCCCTGCGGCGCTGGGAGAGCTGGAGCCGGTGCTGTGGGGCTGAGGATGCCTCACGGTGCCCATGACCCTCACAGAGCCGTTTGTGCTCACTGACCCAGCGGGATGTCCCCCCACCTGCACTCACTCCCTGGGCTCCAGCGCCAGCAGAGTGACGGGGGGACGTCACTGGACCCCCCTGGTCGGGGGGAGACGTTGGCCTGGGGTGGGGACACTAACATAGGATGGGGACACCAGTATGGGATGGGAGTCCTCAGCATCTGTTCCCATGACCCCCCTCCTCTAAACTGCTGACAAATGGGTGGCAGTCCCCAGCTGGGATGTCCATGGAGCTGCAGCTGGGGGCAGCACCCTCTGTCCTTCCACAGCCCTTTGTACCCCACGCAGGGAGAAATGAGGCAGTGACAGGGATGGGTCCCCAGGGATGGGGCAGCTGGGACCCATCTGCCACCCTGTGTGTCCCCAGGGAAACCCCAGCCCATGTCACCAGCCTATCCCCTCTGGGCAGGGTTGGTCCCCAAGCCCTAACCAAACCCAGAGAGTGCCAGCCCCCAGAAACATGCTCTGGGGAGCTGGGACCTGCCAGGGCAGTTGGTGGCCACAGGCGGTGACAAGGCCGATGGCAGTGCCTGAGGAAACTTGACGCATGGGCTTCAGGCAGGTGGCAAATTGCCAACATCCGTGGGTCCTCCTCAAATACTTACAGGTGGCAGACGAGCCACCAGCCTGTCCCAGTGGGCTCCGGTGCCTTCCCTGGTGCATTTGCTGGCACAGCCTGAGCCCTGCTCATTAGCAAGCAATCTCTGACGAGCTTTGTGCCGGCCATGCCATGGGTTCTGGGTGGCGTTACGGATATTGAGCTGCTGCTGGATTAAGTGCCTGATTAGGGGATGCTCAGGGGCAGAGGGGCTGGAGAAGCCCCTGGCACTCGGCACCTACCATCATGGGAAGTGATAATATGTGGAGAAAGCAGGATTTTTGTTAACTGGGGGGAGAGGTCCTGGCTCAAGCGGCACAAGGTGAGATTGGAGCTTTTCTCTGTCCCAGAGGGTCGGGGGAGATGTGGGGGGCAGGAGATGGGGTGAAGTAGCTCTGGCTTCAGGCCTTAGTCCCTCCTGCACTGCTCTGAGCTTGCCTGGTCCATGTCCCATCCTAGCACAGCCCCCAAAACACCTGCAGCATCATCACTGTCCCCTGGGACCGTTCTGGGGGGCTCTGGGTCGCTCCATCTCACTGCTGGGTTCCCATGAGCACCCACAATGGCTGCACGTTGCTTCATTGCAGGGTCGCATCCCGCAAACCCCTGTCCCTGAAAGACTTTGGCAGCATGTCCTGGTGCCACCCTCACTCCTGCCACCATGGGAGCATGGTGACACCCTCCTCTGGCGCCCGCTGCTGCTTTGACCCACTGTGATTTACACCACGGCTCCCTAGTTCAGGGCCAGACTCAGCCATGCCCCTGCTGCAGGAGCTGCCTTTCACGCCTGCTGTGCACTGGGGCAGGATTTGGCCACGGAGGGGATGAAGCTGGGAGCCCGAGAGCTGCTCTGCTGGCACCAGGGATTGGGGTGCCCCAAGGTATGCCATAGGTAAGGGACAGGTGGAGACAAGCCACCCATCCCTAGGGCTGGCTGGGGCAGTGGGACTGGTGGCCTGGCATCCTCTCGCCACTGGGATGTGGGAATTGGCTCCCAGGGTCTTGGCCATGCTGTGGGGACCGGGGTTGGGGTGGGAGCCAGTGCTTGAGTTAACACCTCCCAGTATTTGCCTGGATTCCCGGGGTTCCACTGCTCCCTTGGAGGAGCGGAGGTGGGAGCTGGAGGAGCCGGGTTTGTGCTTCTCCCCCGTCCCCATCCCCGGCTCCCACCGGACACGGCCGCGGGGCCCGTGCGGATGTGACCGGGCGGCGTCACCTCCGGCAGCGGAAACTCCCCCTGCTCAGGGCCTGGCGATAACTCACGGCTTCTCCTCCACCCCTTCCCCATCTCCTCCCCTGCCCCTCGCCACGCTGGGCTCTGCGCCCGCCCGCGCTGCTCGCCCCCGGGGACTTGGCTCCCTACTGGGGTGTCTCTCCCGGGGGATAAGCACCACGGGGTGGGTGAGGGGGAAGGCAGGAGTGCTGCCATCCCTGCACGGGCTGCTGGCTGTGGGCAAGCAAGATGCTCAAGGGGTGCTCAAGGGATGCTTAAGGAATGTTCGGGCTCCCCTCCGGGAAAGCCAGGCATCCCCTGGGTGTGATGGACCCACGGTGGCTCCGTCAGCTGCATCCCTTGGAGGGGGGAGGTTTAATTCCAGGTATAAGAGGGTGGTGGGACCAGAGCTACCACGTGCTCTGGGGCTGCTGGGGGGGGCACCAGAGTCAGGGGGGAAAATGCCAGTCCCTGCCGTGTCTTTCAGCCACACACCTAGGTGGCAGTCCTTGGCTGTTTGGGGACGTCGGCATCAGGGACATGCTTTGGGTTGTTCTGATAAATCCCAGGGCTGTGGCTCCCTCTGGGCCGCCTGTCACTCGTCTGGCAGCGGTGGCGGGGGGGCAGCCTCACGCTTGGAGCGGGGGCTGCTGCAACCCCCCCAGGACTGGAGCAGGGAGGTGTTTGCCAGCAGCCACTGCAGATTTGCAGCTCACTGGAAAATCCACTCATCCCATTAAGAGCTCCCTGCGGCTTTTGCTTTCCATTGCAAATGCCCGGCCGTCCCAGGGGAAGCCCCTTGGGGTGCCACCGGGGCTCTCGGGGTGAACGCTGCCGGGAAGAGTCCTGGCTGCAAGGACGGCGGGTTTCTTTATTGTTTGGGGGATTTTTGGCTGAGGGGAGATCTCGTCCCACTTGCCCAGGTAAGATCAGACAGGGAAGTTTTGCTTGTGGTGGGAGCGGTCTGTGCTGGGGAGTTGGGGGGACTGATTGGGACTGGTTGGGAATTGGAGCAGTGAGTTGACTTTCCCTCGTGGCTTTCATCACCCAAAGTGGTTTTGGCATCTAAAAATGCCCCAGCTTGGAGCTCAGCTGCTGTGCAGGGAGGGACGCAGCGATGGCACATTAGCCCAGGCTCTGCATCTCTGCTCTGGGGGTTCAAGCTCCTGCTTTGGGCCATGTTATACCCAAACCTTTGCTGTGTCCCCCATTACCCACCCCACGCTCCCTGCGTGTAAATGTAAAAAGGTTGTAAATCCTGAACCTGCTTTGCAGGGGGAAAAAGACTTTTTCTGATAGCCTGAAGACCCTGCTGTGGGCTTGGAAAGCTGAGTGTTGGATGGAGCAGAAGGGGAGGCAGTGAGCACTGGGGATGTTGGGGATGCGCTGCCTGTGCTGGGACGGGGAAGACAAGCCCGGTTCCCCCCGGCCATCCCACCGCACACGTACGTGTGCGAATGCGACAGCATCTGCTGAGTTAATGCATTCTGCAGCCCCGCCGCGCAGCTGCCTCTCCCGTCAGCAAAGCCAAAACGTGTCGGGGGCTTCCAGGTTTCAAGGGTTGAGGACTGGGGGGGTCGTTTCCGCATGGCGGCGGCGGAGGAGGCAAACGCAGACGCTGCGACATCTGCTCTTGCTCAAAAATCCCAGGAGCAAAGGGCCAGGTCCGTGACGCGGCAGGAACATGGGGCTAAATAAATGATGCAATCGGCTTCGAGGAGTTTTGGTCCAGATGAAAGTTTATCCAAATGTCACCCATCCGAGGGCCTGCACCTGGGCTGCAGGATGGCTCCTCACCAAGGGCTTGATCCGGGGCGGGGGGGATCCTCGGCCCCATGGCAGCACTGAGGTTTTGGGGAGGTTTTGAGAAGGTTTTGGGGAGCCTTTGAAGCCCTCAGGAGGTGCAACAGGAGATGTTGCTTTTTCGGCCACAGTGCTGGATGCCAAAGAGACCCTGGGCTCTGCCGACAGCGTCACGGCTCTTCTCGCTGAGTGGGGAGTGGGGGGGCTGCAGGGAGCAGGAGACCCCCCAAGCAGAACCCAAACCCTCCTCCCGGTGGGTCTTTACTGCAGGGGCACCTGGAGGAGGTTCAGTGGAGCGTCACCCCACGGCAGGGCAGCCCCACCTTGGTCCCCAAGGGTGCTGGGGACACTGGGGGATGGCAGGCTGCGCTGCTGGGGGGACAGATGGCACCAGGCTTGGGACAGATGGTACCAGCTCAGACAGACAGACGCAGGACAGAGGGGCCGAGTGACCCCGGACGGGCTGAGCTGGTCCCTGGGGGGGCGGTGGTGCCCAGCGTGGACAGGCTCTGCAGGTCAGGGACAGGGAACAGGGGCTGGGGGGTGACACCGGCCGGGGGGGACGGTACCGG
>NW_015090877.1:745659-756078 GCF_001431845.1 Calidris pugnax
GGCCGGTGCTGCCCCCGCGGGCCCCGCTCTCCCCCGGCCCCGGTGTCTGCCCCGGCGGGCCGGGACCGGGGGTCAGGGCCGGCCCCTCCGCCCCGAGACGGCACCGGTGAGCCCCCGATGTGTGCCCACGGGGGATCCAGCCCGGCGGGGGACACCCCTCTGCCCCCCGCTCCCCACGGGCTCCCCGTGTCCCCGGCTCAGGGGGTGACAGCCTCAGTGACAGACCTGAGAGAAGGGGACGGGGTGGTGGGATGTGGAAGGGCCATGGGGAAACCGGAGACGTGGGCTGGGCCACAGGGAGCCAGGACGCGGACAGGAGAGGGCTTTGTCATCGGTGCTTGCACAGACCAACTGCAGAGTCACAGAATCACATGGGGTTGGAAGGGACCTCCAGAGATCATCTAGTCCAACCCCCTGCCAGAGCAGGACCACCCAGAGCAGGTCCCACAGGAACGTGTCCAGGTGGGTTTGAATGTCTCCAGCGAAGGAGACTCCACCACCTCCCTGGGCAGCCTCTTCCAGGGCTCTGCCACCCTCACAGGAAAGAAGTTCCTCCTCATGTTTAGGAGGAGTTGAACTTACATTCAAGTTTGTGCTCATTCCCTCTTGTCCTGTCCCTGGGCACCACTGAAAAAAGCCTGGCCCCATCCTCTTGACACCCTCCCTTTGAGTATTTATAGGTGTTGATCAGATCCCCCCTCAGCCTTCTCTTCTCCAGACTAAAAAGCCCCAGCCCTCAGCCTCTCCTCATAAGAGAGATGCTCCAGGCCCCTCATCATCTTTGTAGCCTCTGCTGTCCCCTCTCCAGCAGTTCCCTGTCCTTCTGGAACTGGGGAGCCCAGAACTGGACCCAGTGCTCCAGATGGGGCCTCACCAGGTCTGTCCCAGCCCCGGTGCATCCATCCTGGTCCCTGCAGCAGGATTTGTCCCAGGCAAAGCCCAGCTTGGGCAGAGCTCGATTTCACTGCCATGGATGGGGCTTTTGGTGGCAGAGGCTGTTGCAGTCGATCCAGCTGAAATTTCCTCAGAACAAGGTTTTATTAAAGTGGGTTAAATGCCTAATGGGATTGCCGTGGAGTGGCTAGAGCAGAGATTAGTGCTGTAGCCATGGGGTTGGGCATCTCTGCTCTGTCAACAGGGCGTTTCTGTCTTTCTCCTCCCACCCCAGCCCACAGATCATCTCTCAGCACCCCCCAGAATGCCCAGCATTGTGCTGGGGTGGGGGGGAAACAGCCGGCCAGGGCAGGCAGAGCCAGGGCTGCCTGGGGCTCCCCTCACACCCACTTTCCAGTCTGCTGCCTGTGCCCAGGAGAACCACCTGCCTGCACCAAGCCCGGGCCATCGACGCAGCCACCACCGGCATTGCCCTCTGGAGAAGCTGGGAGAGGGGAACAGTGAGACCCCCCTGGGGAAGGACAGAGCCTGGGGCCCCGGTGATGTGGGTGGTGGCAACATCCTGGGCGGTGGCAATGTCCCAGGCGGTGGCAATGTCCCAGGTGGTGACACCAGTTGGTGGGAAGGCCGGGTCCTGGCCCGGGCGCGGGGGCTGGAGGAGCAGGGTCACTATCTGAATTGGCGGCTTGTTCTCCTCTGAAGGCTCCTTTCTGCCCCTGCTCCCTCTGTTTCTCTTAGGAAAGTTTTATGTCCCTTGTGTCACAAGGAGCCTTTTCTTTGTCATCCTACCCGAGTGTGCCGGGGAGGAGGCCGTGCTGGAGCACAGCCATCCCTGAAGGCAGCTTGGGGCCGGATCCTGCACAGGGCTGCGAGGCTCATGCAGCAGCTTCGAGGAGCAGCCGTGTCGTGGCACCAGGATCTGTGCCTTGGCACGGGCTCATCTCCTTGGGCTGTTCACGTCCTGGGGTTCACCCCTGGGCTGCCCCCCCTTCATCCTCACCCTTAAAAATGGAGGATGGTTTGCTGCTCCTGAGCATCTCCACAGAGACATCTGGCACAGCCAGCTCTGCCACAGCCCCTGGTGCTCCTGTGGGTGTCTCAAGGATGGTTCCCAATTTACAGAGCTGCTGTGTAGCCTGGCACACCCAGGGAAGGATCTGTCCTCCTTTATTCCTAATTATCAGCCTGGTTTCAGCTCCCCCACCACTAGCAAAAGCTGTGTCAGGGAGGGGAAACTGACGCACAGAGTGGCAGCAAGATGCCAGCAGAGGCTGAAGGGTTCCATACCTCTTTGCATCACTAAGTGTTCATGCTCAGACTCCTGTCACAATTACCCCAGCAGTGCAGGGCAGAGTTTCATCCCCAGCCAGGATTTCTTGGCTGTGAGAGATAAGAGAGAAGTGTTTTTAATCTGTTTTATAGAAGTCACCCCAAAATGCTTTGGGAACAGAGTGAAACACTCGCAGAGCCATTGGCCGTTCTCTTGAGACCATGGCAGAGCCAGAGGTTGGATCCTTCCAAAGCACTGTGGAGGAGTCAGGGGCTTTGGCCGCTCAGCGTAGCCCCAGGGCAGGGTCCGGAGCAGCGCAGCCCCCGCGGGGCTGGGAGGGCTGAGAGCCAGGGGGGCAGCTCTTTCCAGCTCTGCTTGGGTGATGGAGGGCTCCAAAGCTGCTGAGCTGCTCTAGTGACCCCTCACGTGCGAAATGGGGACATGAAATGAGACTTGGGCTCCAGATCGCTGTATTTATTTCTGGCTGCTAAAATCACACGTGTGAGATGCATTTGGACACCAGGCAGAGGAATTAGCTTGAGCTCTGAGCACAACAGATGCCTCTTTGAAAGAGATGCCCTCAGGGATGTGCTGGGTTGTGTTTGTCCTGGGATGAAGGACGCGGCTCGGCCACGGCTGTTTCATTTCCCTTCAATATGAACAACCGTGTTTCTGTGGACAGCATCATCTGAAGGGATCAGAAACCACCTCGTCTCTGGGCTTAAAGGTCTTTAATTCAGGGAAAACTTGAGTTCAGGAAAAGCTTTGAGCCTGTAGATACTGGCCCAGTGCTCCAGACCTGAGCTCTGGAGGTAGCTGGGGATAAGCATCCTCCACCTGAGCAGGAGACAAGCACCTCTGGCTGCCCAGGGAAGCTCAGACCCAGCGCCCACAGCACTGCCACGGCTTCTCCAAAATATGCCCTGCTGCTAAAATACCTTGTGTGTATTTGCTGCTTTCCACCACCACGGGACGCAACGATCCCAAGCTGGTACCTGGGGAGGGGCTGGGGCCAAAAACCCACCTGGTGGCTGGAAGTCCCAGAATTAAAACACCGGGTGCAAATTTCTGGCGCTTAAGCTACCCGGAGGGCGAGTGACAGCCGGTTCCCGAGAGCTGCTCTGGGGACAGGGAGGCCCTGCGGCTGGGTTGCATTAAAGGAGAAAGTCATTTCCCTTTCAAGATAATTGCAAAGGAGCTGCCCGTGTCTATCTAGGTCAAGCCGTAACCTGCTTTAGCGGGACGCCAGCTCCCTTGCCACCACGGCACATGGGGCACACACCGGGGGTTACCTGGCCCGTGGGGCAGAGGGGTGGGGTACAATGAAGGAGGCAAATGGAGAATTTTTTTGCAAAGAAGAAAGGGTCAAATTTCTCCCGGGAATGCTTTTAGTTTGTGCTCGCTAATAAAATAATGGGATGAGTAGAGGGCTGCTTAGTGCAGGAGCAGCTCCTCCTGGGGCTGAGGAGGGGAAATAGGGACTCGGTGGGAGTTGCTTTGGTTTATCCCTTTGGTGACATCCCTGAGTGTGGGTCCCGAGAGTTCTGCTGGTGTTATGGGCTGGGAAAGCGGGGCCACATCCACATCTCCCTTTGCCCAGCCCCGGGGAAGCCCTCAGCATCTCTAAAGCAGGGTGAAGCCCATGGAGGGGCCGCTCATGCTCAGCTGAGTGTAGTGAAGCGATGGGTATCCTTGGACCCACTGAAGTGTGTGCTGTGGGGAGACGATGGCTCCTGGCAGGCATTGGCATCTCCTGGGAAACCTCAACCCTGCGAGAACAAGAGGAGGATTGATTTTTTTTGCAGCCAACGTGGCAGCTTAGGCTTCTGCAGCCACAGCATCGCAGCCAAGTGGCTGCTGGTGGGCTCAGAGGGGAGAAATGGAAGTTGTGTCCATGAGAGGGAAACCCACAGTGAATAGACTGAAAAAAAAATCTATAAAATCAGGTTACAGTCCCAATATAACCAGGTGATGCCCAGTGAGCAGGCGGGGCTGGAGGGGTGTTGCATGCTGCTGATGCTCAGAGGGTGCTGGTGAAGCGTAAAGCTCTCTTTGCCTCTGAGCTGGTTGAAGAGGAGCTTGGGTCCAGCTTTATGGAGGCAGGGGCAGATGATGTGCCTTCACATTAGGAGAAAACCCACCAGCAGCTGTCCCCAGGGCTGGAGATGTTTGTGCAAGGGACTTCAAGGGTGAAATAGGTGAGTAGGGGCTGGTGGTTTAACCACATGTGTTGGTGAGGCTGTACCTTTGCTGGCTCTTGGCCCCCATCCCGGGCAGGCTCGTGCTTAGGTGGGGAGGAAGGTCGACCCTGGTGGCATTTGCACAAGGTATTTTGCAGCTCGAGGCTGTGAACTCTGTGAACTGCTCTGCTGCCAGGCACTGCGCTCCTGGGGCAAGGGGCTGGGTTGAAGAGCGTGGAAAAAAGTGCAGAATTGGAGTTTGTAAGTGTGGGTTGTGGGGCACAACCTGGGAAAGGGCTGATGGGTTGGGGGCAACTGATTGCTGCTGGCATTTTCTGCTGGGTGGGCTGCAAAAGGGGTTTGGGAATGTTGTGGTCCTGGGGATGTGCTGGGCTCCAGCTCCTGGATGGTGCTGGGTGCTGAGCCCTGGCCACCTTGCTCCCGGGAGTGACTTTTGTGGATGCAAGGAAATCCCGTGGGTGCAGGGAGAGCCCCACACAGCCCCGGCTTGGCTCCTGTCACCCGCTCTGCAGCACCTTTGGGTGTTGGATGGTGCCAGCACAGGGTTCCTGTGCAGGTCCTGCCCCTGCCCAGCACCAGCGAGACCCCACTCCATCACCCCACGCCACCCTCGCTGGGGTCTGTGGTTGAGCACAGCAGCCAGGTCCAGACCTATTTGCCAGCACGGGGGTGGCAGATCCCTACTGCCCATCTCCATCTCACCCCACGCAGTGGCTTGGGGACAGATCTGTCCCAGAGACCCCCGAGATCCCTGTCCTGGGGACTTCATCCAGTGCTGCTGTGATTCAGGGCCATGACGGTGGTGAGCAGAGGCAGAGACATGAGGAGAGAGAAAAACCTTCCCGGCCATTTCAAAGACTTCAGCAAGAGCAAGCCCAGAGCTGTGTGTGCCGGTTCCCTCTTCCCCTTAATTAAAATTTCCTTGAAAAAATCTTTGTAGCTCCTGGAGCTGGCGCTGGAGCCGGCGCTGAGATGCTTAGATCTTGTCTGCTGCATCCGCCCTTCTCCCCGTGACCCGTGGCTCTGTTATCAAGTGATCCAGCTCATGTGGGGCCGGCAAAAGGGAATTCGGGTGCATTCACCCCAGTGCTGCCTGTGGCAGGGACACGGCCACCCCAGGGTGGGGGGATGGAGTGTCGCTGTGGGGGATGTGGGGCAAGGCTTGGTCTTTGCAGCCCCTGAAAAGCCTCAGGGGAGCAGGGCTTGGGGTAGTTGGGGAAAGAGACAAAACGGGGTGTTTGGGGGCATTTTTGGACCTTGCTCATGCAACAGCCTCTGCTGGGAGATGTGACGGGTGCAAGGCTGAGGCTGGGTGCTGTTCCCGTGGGGGTGACGGGAGCCATCCCCCTGCACCCCACGCTTTGCCAAGAAACCTTCTCCAGCTCCGGAGAAGCTCCGTCTCGGCCGGGCGGTTTGAAAGGCGGCCAAGCTGTCGGCCCCGGGCTGCAAACAGAGCGGCTTGTGTGCAGCCCCGTACCTGGGCAGCAGCGTCCCCCCCCAGCCCGCCGGGACGGGCTTCGCTCAGCTCCAGCGCGGCCCCAGACACGCTCGCCAGCGCGGCCGCACAAAGACCCGCTTGTGCTGGCGGCACCCACCCGGCCCGAAGCCAGCGCCGGGGGAGAGGAACCCCCTGGGGGTGACGGGGACTGCGGGTGTCTGGCCTGGAGCTGAGGGTCCCCCCCCTCCAAGGGTGCTTCTGCTCCCCTCCTAGAGGTTTTCCTTCCAGGAGGCTGAGTGACACCACACTGGAGCAGGATGTGTGTCCTGGGAGTTTTGTGGCACCCGGTGCCCGTTTGCATTTCGGTTCACGGCAGCTGTACCAGGGCGAGGGGGCAGAGCCTGGCACAGATGCTCATGGAGCCACATCTCCCTGTCTTTCTAGATACAACTCCAAACCCTGGAGAAAACCTTTTTTTTTTTTTTTTTTTTTTTTTAAAAAAAAAAAAAAAAAAAAAAAAAAAAAAAAAAAAAAAAAAAAAAAAAAGTTCTAGGAAAAATATTAAACCCGTCTGATTCTTAATCTAATCAATTTTTTTTTTAAAAGCAGTATCAGGGACACTGAGATTTGTAGCAATTTTTTGGATTATCATTACTTTCTTCCACAAACCAATCAACTGACTCTCACTTTGCTTCAACAATCACATCGGGAAGGTTTCACAGCACGTCTTTCCCACTGAATCAACACAAACCTGCAATAACCTAGAGCCAAAGCTCATTCTGTAATCTGAGAACAAGCATTTGCAGACAATGAAAATGTGCTTAGAAACAGTAAAAGATGCTTTAGCTAACATTTATAAAACTTAGCTATATATGCATAAAAAGGAAAAATAATAGTTTCATAGGGTAAGAGAAAAAAGCTTTCACCCAGATTCTGCTCTCGTGCATGTATTTCCCTACAGATGAAAAATGAATGACCTTTTCTCTAAACACACATACAGGCTTTTTTTTAATACCTCTTCTGCTTTTGGCCAGGACTTTTTTTTTTTTTTTTTTAAGTTTTGGGGTTTTTTCTTGGAGAGCTGCAGGCGGGAGGTGGTTGGAGATGGAGTTTTGCTCCACAACTGATTCTCTTGCTGAGCTCTCTCTCTCTGCCCGGGCAAAGCCTGCATGTAGGGTAACTTCTCCGCTCACTGCCACTGTGCAGATGTCCCTGTCACCAGTGGTGGCAAAGCCAGCCCCGTCTGCCTGTGGGTGCTTCGGGTTGGATGTGGTGATGTGCTGAGTCCCCGTCCTTATTCGCATGGAGATGGAAACACCAAGGCAAAGGAGACGTGGGGCATCGTCTGGGTGGTGGTGCCAGGAAGAGTCACCATGGGGCAATATGAGAGCAGGAGCATGGAGACATGGGGCTGATGGCACCACGTAAGGGGACACCGGTGGTGGGGAGAGCAGAGATGGCATTCAGACACTAATCATGGTCTTAGGAATAGGGTGACAGAGCTGGTCCTTACGCCGTTGGAAGGTGGTCTTGGCTGATCAGGAGATGGTCTCTGGTAGCTGGGAAATTATCTCAGGTGACTGGGAGCTGGTATTGGATGACCAGGAGATGGTCTTGTTTGACCAGGAGGTGGTTTTGGGTGGCCAAGAGGGGCCATCCTGCCTGTGGTGCAGCTCTACCTGGTCTGTGCCCATGTGGCCTTGCTGCAGGACCTGCCATAGGGACCTGGGAACACGGGGATGGGGCCGCACAGGGTCCCTGGGGGATGATGTCACATGTGCCCTGGCCCTGGGGATCCCTGTGGGGGGACATCACATATGTCCTCACCCTGGGGTGTGGGATGCGGTAGCCTCCTTCCAAGATGGGGACACTGAGCACCCATGGTTGGTGGGAGTCAAGACCAGGGTCCAGCGTGGCTGAAGGGAAGTGGCTGTGTCCCCATGCCAGCCCCTCACCGTGCTAGGCCCCACTCAACCCTCCTCTCGCCCCACAGGCTCGACAGCAGCTGCCTCACCAGGATGAACGGGATGGCCAACGTCAACCCTGCCGGCCGCAGCCACTACACCTCTGCCATCCCAGTGCCCCGTGCCGTGGCCCATGGCAAACCACATGCTCCAGCCACCCCGAGCACCCCAGAGCCCCCTGGGGCTCCATCCCCCCGACCAGGGAAGCTGCTGGCCCCTGGCCCCAAGACCCTCAAGCCCAAAAGCGCTGGCAGAGCCGCCGGCCGTGAGCCGGCCATAAGCAGGGAGGGCAGCCCCAGCATGCACCCCCGCGGGGGGCAGAAAGCCCCAGTGAAACCCCTGGTGTCCCCTGGGAAGTGGCCAGAGGCAGCAGGCAGTGGAAGGAGAGGGGCAAGCAGGGTGGGGGAGCCCACTGAGCTGCCCAAAGCCCCCCCAGCGCAGGGCAGGGGTGGGGGGCGACCAGGGGGGTCCACCGGGAGGAGCAGCGGGATGGCTACAGCTGGGACAGGGGATGAGGCTCATGGTGGCTCTCAGGGCAGGGGTCCCGTGTTCGGGTCAGGGGCCATCACCTTCTCCTCAGGCCCCCCCCACAGCCACCCAGTCACCGCCACCGTGGCACCCTTCCAGTACCGGTGAGTCCCTGGGGATGGGGGGAATGGGGCTGGGGGGGCATGGGGATATGGGACATGGTGACATGGAGCCAGGTGGGCATGGTGGGGGTGGCCATGAAGAATGGTGGAGTTGGGTCTGGGGACTCTGCCCCAGAATGAGGGTTCCCACTGGATTTGAGGTGCTGGGGGCTCCTGGGGAACCCATGGGAGCTGGTGTGGGGCAGAGGATGGGCTCAGTGGGGAGTGGGGTGCCCTCGGACTCCCCCTGCCATGAGATCACTGTCCCCAAACCCTGGTAGAGCTCAAGGATCCATGTCTCCATCTCCTGGGGGTCCTCAGCTGGCTGCATCCCGCGATGCACCCCCACTCCCCCCCTCACCCCTCCTCTGCCCCCAGGCTCCAGGAGGAAGCGGAGGAGGAGAGGGCCACATCCCCGGGTGGCGAGTGCCCCGGTCCTGCAGAGCGACCCGACCCCAAAGCCGGAGGAGGCCTGAGTGAGTCTGGGGGGGTTTGCCAGGGATGAGGGGGTCCTGCCGGGGGGCTGCCAGGATGGTGCGGGGGAGCGGAGGCTCATGCTGGAGTGACTTGACCCACGGCCCCACGCCAGAATGGGAACTGGGGCTGGAGGTTGGCTGGGCGGTGGGGGCGGGGGAACCCCCACGCAGGGGGTGCCCCACAAAACTCCCCTGGGAACGGTGTGGCGGCAGCTGCTGGGGCTGGGGACCCTCGTGGTCACAACACGGCACCTGGTGGTGTGGCCTCAGCCGGGCGCAGGAGCCACGTCCGTGTCCCCTCAGCGGCTCCGGGACGGGGGGACTGTCCCCTCCGGGGATGTCACTGGGACATCACCCCGCTTGGCTCCTTCCCCTCCTCCCCCCGGTCTCCTGGCAGCTCCAGGAATGACCCATTTCCAAGGAGCTGGTGGAGACCCAGCGCGGAGGTGGGTGCTGCAGCACCGCTGGCTCCCTGCACCCACCGCGGGGACACCCCCGTTCTCGGGGGTGAATGAGCCCCGAGACGAGCTCCCCTCTGCCGTGTTGGGGACACCCCAGTCCCCTCTTTGGGTAGAGATTTGGGGGGGCGGCTGCTGGGGCGGCGGTTGCCAGGGCAGCGGCAGCGGAGGATGGTGGGATGCTCCAGGGATGTGCAGGGAAGGGGAAAAAAAAAAAGAGAGATCCGGGAGCTGGGGTGGGTGACCTGAAGGGACAAGAAGTCGGTCAGAGCCGCCGTGGGTCCCGGCACAGCCCGGCTCTGCTCGGGGTCCTGGCACCGCCGCGGCAGCCGGAGGGGAAGGGGGTTCAGGGCTGAGCCCCGATTTGGGAAGCACCGCAGGTGGCGGAAATTCGGGGGATTTTGCACTAGGATTTGGGGGGATTTTTGGGGAGACCAAGCCTGGTGTGCACCCTGTGCCACTGCCCTGCTGCTGGGGGGAGGGGGGACTTTGGGATGAGGCCAAGTGGGTTTGGGAAGGGGCCGGATCCTTTCTCTCACTACACACCTCCCCCAGCCCACGGCACCTTCTGGGGCTCTGTCGGGCTCAGCCAGAGGGGACAGGGGACATTGGGAGGCCCCGGGACACCCTGCCAGCCCCAAAATGACATGACACCCCCAAATTTGCCCCCTGTAGCGGGCCCTACACCCATAGCTCACAGCTCAGCCAGGGGTGTAACAGCTTCCCCAGCTTGTGCACCCATCCCACCCCAGAAGCACCTTTTGGTGCAAAATACCCTTTTGTTGAGGCACCCTTTGGTGGCGCACCCAGGACGGGTTATTTTGGGGCTCCACAGCATCATCGTGGACTGCACCCCCAATCGCCCAGGGTGTCCGTGCCACCATGTGGGGGGCCGGGCTGGGGGGCTCACACCACCCCCGTCCCTCCCGGCTCCTTATCTCAGCAGCATAGTGATGGGCTCTAATGCAATATTTTCTGGCGGTTGCCATGGCAGCCCGTGTGAGGTCACCAAATAGAGTTAATTCACCCCTCCTGAGGGACGGGTAATTAATGAAAAATGATGATAACCAGATCCCGTTCCCCCTCTTC
>NW_015090877.1:757740-799662 GCF_001431845.1 Calidris pugnax
CATGTCGCGGAGCCTGTCCCGCTCCGAGCACTCGCTGCTGTCGCCGCGCCCCGCCGGCCCCGCCAAGCCGCCGCCCGCCGGGAAGCCCAGCCGCATCCCCCGCGGGCCCTACGCCGAGGTGAAGCCCCTCAGCAAGGCCCCCGAGGCGGGGGGGGGCGGCAAGTGCGACGACGAGCTGCTGGGTGGGAAGGGGCCGGCGGTGGCGGCGGGCGCTGAGGAGAAACCCTACCTGAAGGTGGACCCCGAGCTGGTGGTGACGGTGCTGGGCGACCTGGAGCAGCTCCTCTTCAGCCAGATGCTGGGTGAGTGCGGCCGTCGCGCCTCGCCGGCAGGGGATGGGGAAACGGACGGGCTTCGGTGGCCTGAGGCGTCGAGGGCTCCTGCCAACCCGGGAGGGACCTGCCAGAGGACACCTGGAGCGGGGGCAAAGGGATGCTGAGGGCGAAGGTGCCATCGGCCAGCCCAAGGGCCGGCACCCGGCCTCCTCTCGCCTTGGCTCCAGCCTCCTCGCCAGGAAGAATGGCAGGTGGTGGTTGAGCTTGTCCTCCCCCACGTGTCTTTTCAGTCACCCCTTGTCTCTACACGCCACCAAAGATGATGGAAGCTGTCCAGCCAGGTGGCCACAGCCACTCCCTTGCCATTGATGGCAACCGATGGCTTGCCCTGGGGGTTGACCTTGCCTGCTCTCACCGGGAGACTGCTGGTGGAGGTGCCATGTGTAGGATCCGCACCGCTGCCTGCACTTTGGGCAGGAGGCTTCAGATCCAGAGCTCCTCCAGGGTCTTGTGCTCTGGCCGAGGAGGGTCCTCCAAGGATGCTGCCACAGGGTTTGTGTGAGCTGGTTCCAGCCCGTGGCCGCCTGTGTTTTGTTGTCCTGAGGGCTTTGATCCCTGAGCCTGCACGGTGGGTTTTCTTGAGAGCATCGAGCGCTGGCCATGCCTCTGCCCTGGGGACCTGCTGCCCCCGCTGTGGGCTGTGGCACTAGGTGTTGGTACAGGAGTGCCTGGCCCTTGTGTTTCCCTTGTGGCCGCATGCTGATCTCCAGGAAACTGCGATGGCCTCGGGACCCCTCTGCACCCCAATGGAGCCCACGCTCCCCTGCGTCCCGACCGGCAGGGCCCGTGGGCTCAGCTGGGCAAGGACCAGAGGAGCTTGTGGCTCCAAAGAGCTCTGCTTGGTCTGGCAAACTGGCGTGAGAAGGTGGCAAATGATTTCTGTGCAGCCATCATGGTGCTCCCCGTGCCTGAGCTATCTGGGTTTAAAGCCCTGGTGGTTGGCAGTCGGGGGGGAAGCAGTGCTATGGGCAGGGCTGGGAGCTCTGGTGTGTCTGATCCCCTCAAGTTCCCCACTTGGGACCCTGTTTTGGGGGGCCAGGAGCTTCTCTAGCTCGAGAGAGCTGCCTTGAGATGCCTTCCCCAGCTGCACGGTGAGCAGAGCTCTGCCTTGGGGAGAAAGACAAGAGATTCGCCCTGGCTGGAGGAGGTTTGGAGAGGTGGAGCGAGGAGCTGGAGTACATGGAGGACTCGGGTGCCCATGAAGCCGTGCTGGCTGGTTCTGGCTCCCCGCTGCACACCCTGCCGCTCTGGGCTGTCACAGCCCCTGCTCCGGTGCAGGGCTCTGGCATGGTGTGTGCCCCTGCGTGGGGGCACAGGCATGGAGCTCCCCGGACCATCGCCCTCAGTGCAGCAGCTGTGGGGTGCACCCTGCCTGATCCCCCAGCTCCCGGGGCTCACTGGGGCTGCTGGTGGAAAGCCACGGGGTGAACTCGAGGCGTGGGCAGGCAGACCCTGAGGATGAGCAGGCTGGGTACGTCAGGTCAGCCTCGCCACGGGGCCTCAGGCTGCCCTAGTGGTCCTGCAGCTGGGCTCATGGACCTCCGTCCTCAGCCCTAATGCCAGGGTGACACCAGATGCCATGGGAGCAGGGCAGGATTGCAGGAGGATTTGTCGCTTATGGGAGTAACACATCTCCACCTACTGGTGCTGGATTCCCTGGGGGGGGGTCTCAGTGTCCCCCTGTGACGCTCTGCTCTTAGGCAGGGGTTTCCTCAGCACCCCCAAGAGAAATTCTTGCAGCTTCCCTGAGGGTGCAGGACTGGCCCGTGTGGGAGTGGCTTCTGGTTTGTGGCAGTTGCTGGAGCACTGGAGATGCTGCCTGCAGGGACTTGAGCACACACTGAGGAAGACTGTGGGTTGTGGAAATGCCCCCAACACCTGCTTTGGTTTCTGGGGTGGTTCCCTAGCCCCTGGCTGTGTCAGGGCCACAGGGCTGACCTTGACCTTGGGAGGTGTTGAGCATCCCTTTGGACTGCACTTACCATCTGAAGGCTTGGTGGGCTGTCTCGTGAGGGCCAAACTCTGCTGAATTTGTCCTCTGAACCCCTCTGCTCTGTGTGTTTGCTGAAACAGGTTATTTTTCAAGATGTATGGAGTGCCAGGCTTCCTGCGGTGGGGACAGAGGGCTGGTTGTCCAGTGTCAGGTGGGGAAAATGCCAGGAGTGGGCAGGGAAGGAGCTTAACCCTACTGAATTGTCACTTCCCTTCCATGGGGTTGTTCTCCTATCCATGGGAGCTGTGCTATTGAGTCACAGCTGCTTAACCAAGCCAGCTGTGACCTTGACAGTCCGTGTGGTGGGGAATTTCTCTGGGAAGAACTTATTTGCTGTGAGGGTGGTGAGAGCCTGGCCCAGGTTGCCCTGAGAAGCTGTGGCTGCCCCATCCCTGGAGGGGTTCAAGGGCAGGTTGGAGGGGGCTTAGAGCAACCTGGTATGCTGGGAAGTGTCCCTGCCCAGGGCAGCTGGTGGCACTGGGGGGGCTTTAAGGTCCCTTCCTACCCAAACCATTCTATGATGCTGACAGGAGGTGGAGATGTGCAAGAGGAGGGAGCAGTGTGACAGTGGTGGTGGCTGTTCTGTCACTTCATGTGTGCTGGTGGCAGAACCATGGCTGTGGATGCATGAACCTGGACACATGCTGAGCTTCTGGTCCTGACCCCTTTGGTTGTTGTCTGGTGCGATCTAGGCAGATGAAACCTTCTCCAGGGGTGACAGTATCTTCCACAACCTGGCTCCTCAAGGGAGGGGTTGTTCCTGCAGTTGGGACAGAGCCAGAAGGGACAGGATCCCACTTGCTTGGGAGAGTGGGCTTCACACCCTGCTAGGGCTGGTGAGCGGGACCAGGAGAGGGGTTTTCTCCTGGTTGCTACAGGAGGTGCTTGGGAGGGAAGGAAGGTTTCTCTGCTGTTTTTATGGATCCCTTTGGCAAGAGAAACATCAGCCTGAGTGGTTTTGCCATGTTTGCTGGAGGACACTCTCTCCAGAGTGGCATGAGAAGACCCGCAAGCTTGGTTTGCGCTGGGAAGAGATGGGAGTTGAAGGGACTTTCAGCCTCTGCAGATCTTACTGTCCTTGAACTGTTGACCTGTGTGAGAAGCTTGTGCTGCCTCTGCCTCACCCGAGTTCCCTGCTCCAATGGTTTGTGGAGACCTTGTGCGTCTTTGGTCTCCACACCTGACTTGTCATCGCCAGCTTGGGCTTCTCCTGCCAGAAGAACTCCCAAGCCTCCGTTGGCCAAAAGTACAGTTTATTTAACAGTGGCCAAATGCTACATCTCATTCAGTTGCTGCTGCTGTGTCATCTGTTTGATGGCACCGAAGCCTTTGTAGACCTGCTGGAGATGTAACCACATTTAAAGCGGAGCAGCCCGTGCAAAACAGGAGAGGTCACTGGGACAGATCGACCACATGTGCTTTGTAGAGGCTATTTCCATCATCCAAATTATACATTTCACGTCAACCAAAGACTGAGGCTTCTCATCAAAGCAGGCTGGCAGCTGGGGTTGCTAATTACACCAGCGCCTGGCCAGGGGATGAAGGGTTTGGAGGGCGCGTGGCCAGCGTGGTGAGGAGCTGGATGAAGCTCACCCTGCCCGTCCCCGCCTGTGGGGGACAGGAGTGTGCAGGTGCAGGGGCACAGATGGGCTTGGTGCGGGTTCGTTAGCGCTGGGGTGATTGCTGCACTTACCTAGAGATCCCCAGAGCACCTCCAGGATCTGGCAGTTACTTTCTGCAGCCATTTCTTTGGCCATCTCTTGCTGGATGTGGTGCCTCTTAAGTGGCTGCTAATGGGCATCAGCGAATAAGTGGCAGGTGTTGCATGGGCCAGAGCCCAGATGGACACACGTGTGATCCCAGGGGAGTTGGTGTTCCCCGAAATGCTTGCTGCAGGAGTCTTTGCAGCCCTGCCAAACTCTGCAGGTGCAGAGTCTCAGTCTCGCAGCCCTCGGCTTCCAGTGGTTAGGCAATGCCACCCTTCCCCAGCAGGATTGTCCTCGCTGGGTAGCATGTGCCCATGGAGACCCAGAACCTCCACGGTGCTGATCTGCAGGCAGAGCAGACCCCAGTGGTGCTGGGGCTGGCTGGGCAGTGGGTGCCAACAGCCCGGGTGGTGGGGAGAGCCAGGGTCTGGTAGGGGCAGATGGACTCCTTGAGGGGCAGGAGCTTCACATTGCATCTGACTGGGGTTGGTTTAAACACAGAAACCACAGGGCAGGGAAGATGCTTGGCTGGTGTTTGCCACATCCCATGTGAGCATGTTCCTGGCTCCAGTGGAGATAGTGTCACCAAGGTGTCCCTTCCCAAGGAGGTCCCCGCCTGGTAACTGTCCTTGCTGGCCAGGCACATGGTATGGGGTTACAGGAAGCTCTTCTGCCCCACGTCTTCCTACCTCTGCCCCATGGTGTTCCTGGCTGTTTAATTAAGCACCGTTGCAGTGCTGTGCAATAGCCAGGCTCTCTGGCAGGAGACCATAAGGAGGTCAGAGACCAAGTAGCTCTTCAGAGGGACGGGAGCGGGTTATTGCCTCGTAAAGCGGTGTGGCTGTCCTGATATCTCTGTCACGCTTACGGTATTTCTCTCTTAAGGCCCCTGTGTGACGGTGCCCGGGTAACAAGGTTGTTGGGGTGGGGATTTATTTCCTTCTGGCTGCAGGGCTGGACTCCTGCGTTTGGCATAGGGGTGAGGAGAAAGGGGAGAGGTACTTGGTCATGTTGCTGCTTCTAGCCTGCTCCTAGGGGCTGACAGTGAGGAGTAGATGTCTCCTCTCTCCAGCTGAGATGGCTGCAGTGACTGGGGAGGAGGTCTGGAAACGTCACCCGAGGGTCCCAGAGCTTTCTGCTGAAGCTGTTCCGGGATATGGCACGTTCCCAGTGGTAGTGGCAATGCAGAAAAAGTGCTTAAAAAAGTAAATCCAGATTTGTCTTTCAAAATTTCCCCTGGAAAAGTAGCAGAGCAAACACTTAAAGACAAAAATATTTGAGTATGCGCTGCTGAAACAAGTTCCTCCCCAAAAGAGCCTGAAAATCACTGTTCCAATGGGCCTTTCCCAGTGACTGCCTGATTCTTGCCCCCAAATACAGTATTTGTCCACTGAGAAAATATATAAATGAATGCAATTCTGGAAATGCTATTTGGGATCTGCTGGTGGGGTGTGACCACAGTGGGACCTGATGTCCCCTCAAGACCTTGCCATCCCTGAGAGAAACTACTGAGGGTCCTGGGATGGTTTGCTCTTGCAGAAGCACAGTTGTGGGTCCTGCCTGGTCCAGGTGCCTCCTCAGCAATGTCCTTCCAGCTTGGCTGGGTCCTTCTGGAGACTCCCCTGCTGGTGCCCCCGTCCCCAGCTTTGTGTCTTTGGCTTCTCACCCTGTGGTGTGTGTCCTCTCTGCCATCACCATGTTATGTCCGTTTGGGTTACCCGCTCACTGCCTTCCAATGCAGCTTCTCGTGGTGCCAGGCAACAATTTCTCTGGTCCTCCCTGCCCGTTCTCACTCGAGCATCTGAGGACGGCACTTGGCTGATGCTTGTGCTCGCTGCGTGGGGGAGCATTGGTTCCAGCTCAGCGCGGAGCCAGAGTGTGCACCCTCCGAGGTGTGTAACCTGTGAGTGACGCCAGCCCGTCTGCCGTGGCCAGCGTGTGCCTCCTGGCTGAGCCCCAGCCCTGCCTGGGGGGACCAGCTGGTGTTCTGTAGGGCTGCGGTCTCAGGGTCAGCCCATGCCACTCACCTGGCTCTGTGGTGTTGGGCTGACACGTCCTCCGACTTGGTCACTTGTTTGGTCCAGGGCATCCTTTGTGCCAACGTGCATGTGGCATTTGGTGCCCTGTGTGCGCGGTGGCAGCATGTCCCAGGGCTGTGCCGGTGGTTGGTGGTGGTACCAGTGGCAGCTGTGGTTGGAGCCTGGCAGTGAAGCTGCTGAATCTGGATCCACACACTGGGTGGAGCGGAGATGGCTCCATCCTTTGAGGGGAGCTTAGTCCTTGCCCTCACCAGGCTTCGTGCCTTGAGGGTCCCTCGTGGGGGGACACAGAGTGTGGGGGATCAGATACGCTGTGATTCTGCCCTGTCCCCTGCGAAGTCATGTCCTCCTCCGGGTGCATGAAGTGGCTCTCCTGGGGCAGGCAGGGGAGGGGTTGCCGGTTCTCCGGCGGGGAAGCGGTGAGCTCGGGGAGGCCGGGCACAGCCTCGGGAGGGACGCGGGGTGCAGGGGGAGCGGGGCTTTCCCACGCTGCTGCATTGCAGCTCGGAGCCGGGGAGCCGAGCGCGGAGGGGAGCTGGGAAGGCAGGGGATGCTGCATTGCAGGGCTGAGATTAGAAGCTGTGCAAATGGAGATGTGCCTGTGTTGAGGCGGGTGTGACACTGAAGAGCAGTGCCCGGTGTACCCCCTGCTCTGCTCGTCTTTCCTCTAATCCATTTCTTCCACATTTTGTTTCGCTTGAGCGTTTCTTTCATTCCTTACGCTTGTCCAATTGAGGCAGTAATGTATTTTTTATTAATTCAGAAGAAGGGCTGAGATTCATCTCCCACTGGAAGGAGCTGCTGGAATCCTCGTTGGGGAGCTTAGTACAAGCGCAGCGTGGCTGGGAGGAGGTTTTCCTCGCCCCTGGGAGCAGCCTGGCAGCAGGGAGGTGGCTCAAGAGCCTTGTGGCCCCGGTGCAGGGGCCAGCGTGGCATGTCACCACCCTGGAGGTGCTGCCCGGGCAGATCAGAGGCTGGCACGTCCCCCTGCACTGCCCAGCAAAACGCAGATGCATCCTGCAGCAGGGACATGTGCCTCCTCCTTTGAGAACATGTGAGTGGTCAGTGCTGTGGGGAGAGCAGCGTTTTCCACGGCTCCCTGGTGTGGGCATCGGTGATGCTTACTCACTCCACATCCCTCCTGGGTTTTGTGTCAGCCTCGTTGGCTCTGTCCTAGAGCCCTCCTGCTCATCAAGAGCTGAGTGCTGTGCAGCCCTCCCCTGGCCAACCTACCTGCAAGGGTCTGGCCTGAAGCATCTCCCTGAATTTATGGCAAATCCAGGAATTAGTTTCTGAAGGTGTAAAGGCAGGGCTGCTCTGCCCTCACCTTTCCTCCAGGTGGGATCTCACCCAGTGGCAGTGAGGGTATGGAGGGGATGGTGAGTTGGCCAGGAGGGGTCTTCTAAAGGGGTAAAGGGGACCCAGGAGGTGACTTTCAACTGGGAACTGGAACTGGGGGTTTTCTGCTGTGCTCACGAAGCCATGGTTCCCTTGACAGGTTGGGAGCCTGACTCCCAGCCACAGGTGACGTGGTGGGAGGGCTGGGCTCCATGCCAGCTCCACTGGATTGCTAGCCGGTCGGCTGGGCTTGGCTGTGGGATGGGAGCCTCTCCTGCACGGTGAGGTGGAAGGATGGCTTGTGGCTGAGGTCCTCTGTAGCTTGGTGAAGGTGCTGGAGGTTGTGGTTGTTCTCATGCAAGCCAGAAAAATGGGAAGAGCTGTGCTGTGGGTGCTGAAGCCTGCAGTGTGTGAGAAATGTCCTGGCTGCAGCATGGCAGAGGGGCAGCACTCCACCTTTAGCTCCAGGGAAGGGCTGAAATGCTTTTATTTCTAGTGCCAGCCCCGCTGGGCACCAGTCTGGGTGGCTGGGATCTGGGGTTGCTCCACATCCCACCTCTGGCACGTTTTATCACAAGGTGTGACAAAGCTGGCAATGAGACCCTGCAGCCAGGCAGGTTTCTTCAGTAGCGCCCTTATGAAGTGCACAGTCGTGGCCAAACCCAGTCCTTACTGGGTCTACTGGGAGCCCAGAGTGGCTAAAGCTGAGCTTTTGTGAAGCTCACACCTCTGTCCTTTCTCAGTGGGACTGTGATGTCCCCCTGCCCCGTGCTGAGCCTGGCTCTCCCGATGCAGCGAGCGGCCGTGAAGCACGTTCGGAGCCGCGGCTCAGGTACGGCTCCCTGGGTGGCTATTTATAGCCCTGCGAGCTCTCAGCATCGCTGTGGGCTGAGAATAGCTCACTGATGAGACGCTTCTCAAAATCACACGTCCGTTGCCCATGCGCAGCATCGTTGTCTCAGGCTTCCTGCGTGTCGGCGTGGGGTACGTCTTGGTCCTGTGCCAGCCTGGATTGACACAAAAAGGAGTTTATCCCGGTGTTTTTTCTAGCGTGGGGGGAGGTGGGTGGATCAGCTGGTTTGTCGTGGCACGGCTGTACAGCCCCGTCCTTGGCAGGACACGGTCAGCCTTTTGCAGGGATCATGGTGGGGACCCCCAAAGCTGTCCTCAACACAGGAAGGACATGGACCTGTTGGAACGGGTCCAGCGGAGGGCCACGAAGATGATCAGAAGGATGGAGCACCTCCCCTGTGAAGACAGGCTGAGAGAGCTGGGGTTGTTCAGCCTGGAGAAGAGGAGGCTCCGGGGAGACCTCATGGCAGCCTTCCAGTGTCTGAAGGGAGCTACAGGAGAGCTGGAGAGGGACTCTGTCAGGAAGTGTAGTGACAGGACAAGGGGGAATGGTTTTAAATTGGAAGAGGGGAGATTTAGATTAGATATGAGGAAGAAATTCTTTACTGTGAGGGTGGTGAGACCCTGGAACAGGTTGTCCAGAGAAGCTGTGGCTGCCCCATCCCTGGAGGATTCAAGGCCAAGCTGGATGGGGCTTTGAGCAACCTGGTCTAGTGGAGGTGTCCCTGCCCAGGGCAGGGGGGTTGGAACTTGATGATCTTTAAGGTCCCTTCCAAATCTAACCATTCTATGTGGGCACAGTTTGGGCCCCGTAGAACCCACCCCATGGAGAGCAGCCCTTCCCTTTCATAGTCGGGTGTGTGGGGAGATGTGGGTGCTGCAGGGAGGGATGTGCTTGGGGAGCAAGGTGAAGGAACCTGCTATTCGGGCTGGGACCTCCGATGTTGAAACTCATCTCTTTAACGAGCCCCTCAGGCTGGAAGCGTTAGATGCTGTCGGGGTGTTTCCATTTCCCTTTATCTCTGGCTTGGCATTATATTTCCAAGCTGATGCAAACAAGTGGAAGAATAGATAGTGGCTAATTCGCATCGATTGCCGTGGCGCGGGAGCTCCCCGAGGTGAGCCGGGCTGGCAGAAAACACGCTGCGGGCCCTCTGATGGGGTGAGAGCGTCTCTCCCCGGCCGGTTCCTGGTGTGGTGCCGCGGGGGACATGCTGTCAGCCTCGCAGGCGCCTGCTCCCACATCCCAAAGCTTTTCCCAGCCTTCGTGGCCCAGAAGCTGCAGAAGGCTTTGCAGGGGGGAGTACAGCGTCATGAACAAGCCCAACGGCAGCGGGGCTGGCCGAGGCAGGGGCATTTCAGCAGGCTCTGAGGTGGGAGCACTGCTCTGCAGGAGAGGGGACAACTGAGTCCCTGCATGTTAAAGGCAGGAGGAAAGGCATTTGACTGGTTGTGGCTGGGAACTGGGACAGTCTGGCTGATGCGAGGCCATGGCTGTTGTGGCTACCACAAGTGCAGGACCCCCAGCCACCCAGCCATGGCCTTTTGCAGCCACCTCGCCTTTGGCCTCCGGACTTTCAGTACAACAAGGGAGTGACGAGGAGATGGATCCAAACTCCCAATGTGTGGTGCAAAAGCAAGGGAAAAAATGAAGTCCAGCTTCTTCCCCATCCCAGCAGGGAAGATGGACAGATAGCACCAGAGACATCGCTGCCGTGAGCCCGGAGAGGCCCGTGCTGGTGCTGCAGCCAGGCTTCGCTGGGCTCGATGCAGCTGCAGACCGAAAGGTGGGAGCGAATTGAGTCTCACTGAGCTGGTGCTTGGTGTGTTGCTTCCCTGTCCCGCTGGGTCAGGTCAGGACAAGGCTACTGACGTCAGGCAGCAGAGTGGAGTCAACGGGGACAGCCCCCAGGGTTGTCCCTGGTGCTGCCCCAACCACCAGACGTGGTGGAAGATGACAGCCCTACGCTCCTGCACCTCCCACAGACCCCAGGGGCATTCGAAAACGTAACGAAAACCTTTCCTGGGAATTGGAGTCCATTGGACAGTCCATGTGTTGCATCTTGGGCCTGTAGCGATAGGATAAGGGGTAATGGTTTTTAGCTAAAAGAGGGGAGATTAAGACTAGATATAAGGAAGAAATTTCTTCACAATGAGGGTGATGAAGCACTGTCCCAGGTTGCCCAGGGAGGTGGGAGATGCCCCATCCCTGCAAACTTCAAGGTGAGTTTGGACAGGGCTCTGAGAAACCTGACCTAGTTGAAGATGTCCCTGCTTATGGCAGGAAGGGTAGGACTAGATGGCCTTCAAGGGTCCCTTTCCACCCAAACCATTCTATGGGCAAGTGGTCTTGGGAGCAGAGGTGCCAGCATGCAATGGACCCCTTGGCTCCTGGTAGTGATGGTTTCTCTCCCAAATAACATGCACGTAGACTTGGCATGGGGTTCAAATCCTGCTCAGCCTGGAGAACATGTTGTGTGATCTCTGGCCAAGGGGAAGCACCGGCATTTGCCTGGCTCCCAGCCGCAGACCTGAGTCTTTGTGCCTCAGGCTGTACATAGCTGGGGGCTCACAGATCATAAGTGCCTTGTCTTTTTGGCAAATTCCCTTTTGATGGCTCACCCTGGGTTGATTTGAGGCTGGATTTATCACTGTCTGGACCTTCTGTCTCCTACTGTCGAGTGGTTAAATGCACCCAAAAGCTGGCTGCATCCTGACCCCGCAGGGAGCAGCAGGAGCCAGAACAAACCCCAGACGTCCCGCTCCTTGGTCCTGTGCTGGCGGTGCCGCAGGCACGGCTGGGCTCCTGCCCTGCCTGGTGTCTCAGCCTTTCTCCCAGGATTTGCCCTGTGTCGGAGCACAAGAGACAGGGCTATCGCACTGCTGTCCCCAGCCCACGCAGCTGCAAGGGAGTCGCTACAGCCTGACAGAGCTACAGCAGCCCTGCGGCTCTTTGGGTTTACCTTGGAGACCAGAATGTCTCCCAGTGGTTTCAGGGATGCAGGAGGGACAGAACTGGTGTCCTTCAATACACCAGGCTGAGCACAGCAGCAGTTTGGGGACTGATTTTCCAGCAGACCGAGACCCTTCTTCCTTACGGGCAAGAACTTTTGGGAGAGGGCAGATGCTCAGGCACCAGCACCATCACAGAATGGTCAGACTTGGAAGGGACCTTAAAGATCATCGAGTTCCAACCCCCCTGCCCTGGGCAGGGACACCTCCACTAGACCAGGTTGCTCAAAGCCCCATCCAGCCTGGCCTTAAACACTTCCAGGGATGGGGCATCTCCCACCTCCCTGGGCAACCTGTTCCAGTGTCTCACCACCCTCACAGTAAAGAATTTCTTCCTCATATCTAATCTAAATCTCCCCTCTTCCAATTTAAAACCGTTACCCCTTCTCCTGTCACTGCACTTCCTGACAAAGAGTCCCTCTCTGGCTCTCCTGTAGCTCCCTTCAGATGTTCTCCCTTCAGCCATCTCCTTTTCATTTCCCTGAACCCTTATAGCTGTGCTTTTGTTGCATCGTGCCAAACGGTGTCCCGGTGCTGCTGGAGCATTAATATCCATCATCCGGCCGTGGTCTGTGGAGCACTCAGAAATTTTGTGCTATTTTCAGTTAGTTTTCCAAGTTGAGCTTATTGGCTCATGGGCATCTGCTCCCAGATGGAGAACATGTGGCTGGTTCCTGCGAGGGGGGGAGGAACGGCCCGGCTCATAAAGCAGCATGGGGGATGAGCCAGGGAATCTCTTCCTGGAGCCTGTGAGATGCTTTCGGGGCTGCGCATAGTGGGGCCTGGAGGTTGGGATTTTAAAGCTGCTCTGAAAACCCTCCGCAAGCAGAATTTGCGTGGCAGCGTTGCTTGTGGTGGGAGGTCGCCTCCCATCAGATAGCTTATTAGTTGTGGGGAAAGTACAGTAACCTGGGGGCAGGATTAAATCTCAGCTCAGCTGCTGTTTGCTCTGCTCTGAGCTTTCCGGCCCCGCTTACTTTTGAAAACGAATAGCAAGTAATAAATTTTCCAGGGTGATTTTTCCTCGGCAAATAGTCATTGTGCTAAAACTGGTGAAACTCTTGGGGTTCCTGAAAATCTTCCTGCCTTGAACAGGCTGCGTGAGCACTTGCGAAACGTAAGGGCACACGGGGAGGAGAGGAACCCGGACCTCCCATTCAAAAGGAAATTTGCAAAGCAGCTTTTCCAGCCTCGCGTTCCCAAGCGGAGCGTGTTAAGGCGTACAATGCTGCCGTGCTGCTTTCCCAAAGCAGCCGCTCCGCGCCGCGGCGGTGACCAGTGGGGCGAAGCCGGGCTCCCTTTGCTCTGCTCTCCGTTTGCTCATCCCGGCGTTCAGGGGGCAGAGGTGCTGATTTGTTTTGTTGCTAAGGTTCTCGTTCCCTTTGTGGGAGTAAAGCAAATTTTGTTTGGTTGAGATTCTCTATAGCTTCAAAGACAAATGAAATCTGGGTTGCCAGCTTCTTTTTGTATTGCAAGAGATGCCTGTTTTCCATCCCAAACCATCCATGTTTTGCAGCTCAATAGCACATCCTAGACAATGGCTTTAGAAATCAGACGCCTGGATTTTGGACCCACAGTGCTGAGGCAACGCCAAGCGACACACAGGGTGCCAGAATTCGGGCACATGGGGAGAGAGAGAAGGAGGAGGAAGAAAAACTTGCTCCTATGGGATGTTTCCAAGGAGATCATGGTAATGATCTTCCATTTCCATATAGCTTTTCATCCCCTTGCGGAGCGTTCTTGCTCGTAAGCAGACGTTACACGCGTCCTGTGCAGAGAGTGCAGCAGCTGTCCTTAAAATACACGTTGTAGTGGGGAAGCTCTGGCGCTGTGGAGGGGTCAGCCTGGGCTGGGAGCCACCCCTGACACTGCGGGGATCTTCAGGGACACGGGATGGCCCTGCCCCTTCGGCAGCACCGCGCATTCAGCATCAGCAGCCGCCGGGGATGGTGTACTGGTGGAGGGAGTGACCTTGCTGTGGAATAATGGTGTTTGGTACATCTCAATCCTTCCCCACATCAGTGTTGCGTGGGGGACGTGCCTCACACCAAGCAGCGTCCAGCCGGGAGCCACACTGTAGCTGGACATGCTCAGGCACTTGGCTCACTGGAGCAAGAGCTCTGTTATGAGCTGGGAGCAGCAGCCGGGGTTTATGGTCAGTGCCAGAGTGGGCTGCGTCCCACGCCGACACGCAGGGTGGTTTTCCTGGCTCATCCATCCTTTTATCCCTGTTTGAGGCTCTTTGCCGTGCTGGGGCAGCCACGTTAGCCCAGGGAGGATCCCAGGGCTCTGTGGAGGGTCAGCGAGGCTGCATCTGCTGCCGGGGGTGTGCGGGAGGTTGGTTAATATACGATATTCCCTTGTCCTTCTGAGCGCCTCTCGCTTTCCAAGAGGAGGAAGGAAAGTCTGGAGCTCTGCTTCTCCCCTGCGTGGAGATGGGTTTGCAAAAGCCACAGTTTCTTCCGCTTTTTTTTTTTCTTCCCTCTTTTCCTGCCCCGGAATTTTTCCCTGGCCTGATGAATTTTTAAACAGAAACATGGTGAGGAGAGAACAGGAGAGAGGAGGAAAACCCAGGAGAGGATAGGGGGAAAAAGTCTGTTTTCAAAACCAAAGTGATCTCAAGTGGAAGTGAAAGTTCAGGGTATGTTTTTAATTTTAAAATTCCAACTAATTTTAAGTCACTTTATTGACAGGAGAAAATACATGTCCTAATGCTCTTTTTAATAAAACCTCGTTTTACAAGTAGAAGCTGCTGGGTGAAAAATGCCATGGAGATATGGAAGTAAAAGGCAACTGCCGTGCCCTTCGCTTCCTCCCTCACTGTGATGGGGTCCGTGCTCCCCGGAGGTGGGGGGCTGAGGCTGGAGGGGACACACACACCACCGTGGCTCCAGATGGGTGTCCCTCTGTGGGGCCGGCAGGGTTGGTGCCCTGTGTGCAGCAGCTTTGCACCAGGGCAGATGTGGACAGATGTGGTTCCTTGCCCGTGTGTGCAGGGCTGGGGCGGCAGTTGCAGAGACAGGGCTTTGGGTGAAACGGGCAGAATTCAGCCCGAATCAGAGCCATCCTGCTCTTTGCTGGCTGCTTAACGCTGAAGAAGATGATGGAGGCAAGAGGGAGCACAGGGATGGGGGCAGGCGAGGGGGCGTTGAGCATCACCTGGGAGCCCAGAATCTCATCACCAGGAGGGCTCCTCCTGCTCCATCAGCCGGGTTTACGGTGTGCTGGTACCAGCACCTCCTGTGCTTCTGACCTGGAAGAATCATCTGGAGAGTTTGGATCGGTGATGTGGTCGTGAGGTGCTGTGAACACTTTTCTGTGCCGGGCTTCGTCCCCTGCAGAAATCCTCCCCCGCCGTGCCCCACCAGCACTGAGACGAGAGCTGAGCGCCCACGGTGGAGACGGGCTGCTCTTCTGCTCTCGCCGGGGCTGGGCTGGTTTCTCACGGCTGTCAGCTTGGCAGGTAGATTGAGCGTTGTTAGAAAAACAGCTTAAATCCATCTCCTTTAAATTTTGCAGAGCAGGGGAAATCTTGTAGCAGATCTCATTGTATTTCATACTGGAGCAGAAAAAGAAACATTTTATGGTAATTTTTTCAATGACTTTCCAATTTTATTTTTTTTTTCTTGGTGAACTGTCTGCAATCACTTACAGTGTTCCTGAAGGGATTAATTACTCGCTGGAGCTCATTGTGTGTATTTCATATTCAGAACTGTTGGATGTGATGCCTGGCTTGGATCGAGGGAGGGGTCACATGGTGTTTCTTTTTTCATCCCTTTTCCCCTGTTCTGTTTTATCTGTCAGGCTCCTGGTGTGAGCACTCCCAGTCGCCGGTTCGGTGGTCGCTTGGTCAGTTCGCCGCACGTGATGGCAACCGCCTTCCCTGCTCCGTGCTCCTTTGTCAGGGGGAAGCGCAGCCAGGAGAAGACAAATCGCTTCCTTGTTTGAGTGACTTTTGGCTGATGCTTTCCCCCAGGCTGTAGTATTGGCTCCGCTCTTCCTGCAGCGGTCGCGGCTCTGGGCTGTGCATCAGCAGGGCTTGGACAGGCCCCCGGAGCAAATGTGGGGAGAAGAGCTCAAAGCACATTGCAGCGCCGCTTCCCACGGTGGAGCGGGTTTGTCCGGCGCAGGCAGCCGTTGTGTGGAGGTGGGATGTCTCAGGGGATAAACCCTGGCTGCCGGAGACCCCGCTGCGCCGTCCTCGGGGGGTCGTGTCCCCGGGAGGGTGCTGCCTGGCGCTTGGCTCTTTGGGGAATGGCGTTATCTCCAGCCTGGTGGGGGGGATCCCAAACTGTCCGGACTGGGGTGTTAGACTCGACAGGCTCTTGACATGCTTAAGTGGTTCCTGCAGCACATGGGGATGGGGCTTGCCTTCAAACTCCAGTGCAGCAATGAGCGGCTGCTCTCCTGTTTAATATCAGAGTGAGCCCATGTGCCTGGGGGCTTGTGGCCACTGTCACCGCACGTCCCTCAGCCCTTGCTGTTGGTGGGTGTGTGTGGAGGGTGGTGGCGGGAGCTGGCACAAGGTGGAGATCTGGGATGCTCCACTGAAATCCCTGCTGTCAGTGCCTTTTCTGGAGCATTCTCTGCCCTGCCCATCCCTGGCACTGCCAAGCCCAGGGTAAAATTAGGACTCGTGCGGTGGAAAGGCAATTCTTTGCATCGAGTCCTAAAGCGTGTCAGAGCCTCTCCCCTCGCTGTGAGGGATTTGAGGTGAAGAGCACTCTTCCTCCCTGCTGTCCCCCAGCCCCGCTGGGGCACCTGGGCAGAGGTGGAGTGGGCTTTGGGGTCCTGGGGACAAGAGCAGGGACCGGGTGGTGGCTCCCACAGCAGTGACACAGAGATTTCTGGTCCCAACCATCCCCTTCCCTCCTGTGGCGCACGTGGGTTTCCTGAAGGAGACAGGATCTTCCTTCTCTGAAAATGCCCTTTGGTGGGAAAACACAACTGCTGCTTGAGAAAACCTTTTCCTGGTGGTGAGGACCCACTGGGGGAGGTGGGGCAGGTTGGAAGCAGCCGGGGGACGGTGCGGGTCCTGCCGCCGAGCCCTCGCTCCTGCGCTCCCAGCAGGGAACCGAGAGGGCTAAGAATAGACAATTTATTCATATGCATCCCTCTCCCTGTGAAGGGTGCTCGAGGCGCTGCGCAGCAATTAAAACAAGTTCGTAATAATAGCACGGGCAGATCAGCAGCGTGGACTCCAGAGAGCGGGTGGAGGGTTTGGCGGGGCTGAGGATGGCTGGCTGGAGAGCGGTACGGCTCACCTTGCCGGCGGAGACCCGGCATCTCCCCAGCAAGGGGCTGCGGGCAGCAGTGCGAGGGGGCAGGGTGAAAGCCTGGGCGTCGCTGCAGCCGCTGTGCCGGGTGTGGGGCTGCAGGAGGAGGGGGGCTGGGGAGAGAGGTGTGTGGGGCCGACACTGCTCCCGGCACCTTCCCGGGGCAGATCCGGAGGAAGAGGAGGAGGCAATGGTGCTGTGCAGTGGGGTGGGCAGTGTGCCGCTGGTGCAATGCTTTACCTTCCCTTACGGCAGTGGGGGGTGGTCCTGGGGGGCAGCAGGGTTCACCTGCACTAACGAGGGGCAGCTCAGGCTCTTCACTGAGCTACTGGGATGTCTTAACCCAGCTCTGGGCAGGGCCTCGGAGCTGCTGGTTCCTGTTGGCTGCATGGAGGGTCAGGGGGACAAATGCAGGATTTTGGTGTGTCACTGCCAGAGCCACAGCAGACCCCAGCAGACCCCCTGCTGCTCCCTGTGTCCCGCTGCATCCCTGGGAGAGCCCAGCGGGTTTGCTTTGGGATGAACATCACCCGGGCAGCGCCGCTGGTGGGGTGGACCAAAGGCACCCCCAAACGTGTGATGTGCACCTTGGTCCTCAGCCCTGCCTGGGTTGCTACTGCAGATGCTGCTACAATTTTCAGGGGGTGAATCTTGCCCCTCGGTGCCTGGTAGGACCAGCACCCCCAGGCACCCCACAGCTCACCCACCCCGCTGCTGGGGGCTGCAGATGGAGGGAGACCCTGAGCCCTGTGGGATCCTGGAGGTGCTGTGTGTGGTGGGCTGGCTCCTGGCTCCCTGCAGGCTGCTGTGCCCGGTGCCAGAGTGAATTTGGCACCTGGCCCTCCTGCGGGGCTGGGCCGGGGGGAGAAGAAAGGCCGAGCCCTCCCCGCTGCCCGCGCCGCAGGCAGGAGATTCAATTACCCCCGCGCTCGCACAATGGCCGTTTATCTCCGGGAGCAAAACCCTGGTAACCGTCAGGGCAGAGCGTGAAGGGCTGATTAGAGGGTGTGCGGGGAAGGGCGCTGGGGTCGCGTGCAGGCACTTCCCTTCCCATTTCCAGGGCTTTCCATGGTAATGGCTCCTATTTTCCTCTGTTGTTAGGACGTCACTCTCATGCGGCTCGAACGACATCTGTCAAAACACGTCCCCCCCGTCCTTGGGGCTCCTGGGGAAGAGGGATCTGTTGGCCCCATAATGAGCCTGACATCAATTAATCATCAGCCTTAAAAATTAGCATCGTGGCAGTACGCGTTGGAGGGAAATGATTCCCCAGATGGAAGCAAAAATAGCCTCGGTTATCTCCCTCCTCCCGCGGGAGGTGGCAACAATAGATCCACTAACGAGCCTGGAACTCGTTTAAGCTGGGTTTGCCCCCCTGGGGCTGGGGGAGCCTGAGGTGGGCAGCCTTCTGCCCTGCCTCGAGGTGCTCTTGGGGGACCCCCTGGTGCAATGGCTGATGCCCTTCCCTGGGGTCTGGTCCTGCCCCAGCCTCATGGGCTGGCGTCCCCTGGGCCTTGCAGAGAGCTCGCAAGCGCTGAGCCCCCCTGAGGCCGGAGGTCTGGGGGAGAGCAGCACCCCAGGGGGCTCGTTCTCCTGGAGCTCATCCCGGGCAGCAGAGGTGGGCCAGGGCACGGGTTCAGGCGGTGCCTCAAGGACACTGCTCCGGGAGGGCTGTCCCTTGCACCTCTCCAGGGTGGCAGCTCCGAGCAGTGCTGTGCCCGTGGCAGCTTGGTGAGCGCCTTGCCAGCTCTGATATTCAGGAGCTCAGCAATGGGCTAGAGGCCTCCAGAGACCCCCTGTCTGGGACGTGACTTGGGCACCTTCCCAGGAGGTTCATGGTGGCCTGGTCCTTGTGCCGTGCTGGGATTCTCTGTGCTGGGAGCTGCTCTCCCTCGCTCCCAGGCCAGCTGTACCCTGAGTGAGCAGCTCTGCTGCCCACAGCCCCCTGCAGCTTCGCTTTCCCAGCCCTGTCACTGGGCGAGGTGAAGAGCCGCTGCCTTCCTCCAGCACCGGCTGCGTTTTGGGTCCGTCTTGGTGGCTCTGCTGAGTGCTCGGCACAGAGCAGCGCTGCAGGCTGCGGCTGGCGGGGGAGCCGGGAGGACATTTTGCATTCTTGCTGGAGACGCACGAGGGCTCTTTGGCTGATCTGGTGATGGACAGACAGACCAAGTGTCTACCAGAGCCCAGCTGAGGCCGGGGAGAATTGTGTTTGCAACGCATTGCTCTGCACAAAGCTCGCAGTCACAAGGCAAGGGGGACAAAAGGCTCCCTGTTCGCTCCGTCCCAGTGGGTGCAATTCCAACAGTTAAAAAGCAAATGTGAGTTGTTTGTCTCTGTGAATATAAAGCTTCTCCAAGCATGGCCATATTCTGGCTGGGAATGGGGAGTTTGGCTCCACTAATGACTCTGTTCTCCCTGTGAAACGGAGCCAACTCGAGCCAAGAGCTGCCGAGCCGGGCCCTTCCCCGCGGGCCCCGCTGTGGGGACGGGGGCTGAGGAAGGGACATGGTCTGAGGAGGGGACAGGGACAGAGGAGGGGACAGGCTCCCAGCTCTGAGAAACCTGGCCTGGGCGTCGGGTGGAGAACAGCAGGGAGGGATGACCATGGGCACCTCCGCCCGTTGTCCCCGGGGGTGACTCCACCTGTGAGTGTCCTGCCAGCGCCCGGGATCTTCTCCTGTGCCCCAGGGGTTCGATGTCCTCAGCGAACGGGAGCCCCAGGTTGGCTCCCTTGAGTCGCCAGATCTGATTTGGGGCATCTGACTGCGAGTCCAAGATCTGCTGTTGCAGATTGGGGAGCTCTTGGGTTGTGTCTCTCCAGACCTGAGTCTAGGTGGCTGCTCTGCCCTTGTGAATCTCCACGGCACTGGGTTTTCACCTGGGATTTTATTCCCAGACCACCTGGAGAAGAAAGGGGATGAGTGCACGTGGCTGGAGGTGCAACGGTGCAGGACGGTGTGCCAGTGACATGCCTGGTCCTGGGCAGCCCAGTCGTGCCGGGGAGGGGGGCAGGCAGTTGTGAAGCTGCCGTGGGACCTGAGGGAACAACTGTGAACCGCGTGCTGCAGCTGGGCTTTGGGCATGGACACATCCACACCACCTACATGAGGATCCTCAGCAGTAACGGGGCCGTTGAGATGGTGCCAGTGCCCAACATGGAACAAATGCTGTCTATGGCCTGCTGTGTGTGGCTCTCCTGGGGGTGTGTGGTGCTTAACCCCACGTTCCTGGCAGCCAAGCCGTGCTGAGCACAGCCCACGGGCATCTCCACCCCTGCCCAAGGCTCTCCCTCCTCCCTGGCTGCTTCTGCATTCGCCCCATCCTCCCGTCGCCTCGCTCGCCCTCTGGGCCGGAGGGGCTTTGGAGAAGGGCTGTGCACAGCGCGGGAGGGTCGTTATGGGAGGAGGGATGTGGCTGGACCGTCACGCTATGGGATCCCTGCAGGGAACCCGGTTTGGTCCCCGAGACCAGGTGCAGGATTCCCCCTGTGCCCACATCCCCCTCCTCCACCAGGCAAAGCCTGGAGTGGGGGCTGGCGATGTCCCCAGATGTAGGGCACATCTGGAGGGCATCGAAGCAGTTAAGTGAAGGGCTGATTTGTGCTATAGAAACCCACAGTTCCTTCCTTTGATCCTCTGAATCAGCCCATTGCCTCCGACTTATAAAGCCCCATTTATCTCCGCTCTTCCCAGTAAGTTCGAAGGCGGTCGCGGCTCGTGGCTCCTCGGCAGCAGCGAGCTCGCCCGGCTTTCTCTTCCGTTGAAGCAGAATCAGGTGAAATCTCTATGGCAACTAGCAGATGACAGCAAGTCTTGTTGCCTTGGAAATGAGGCAAGGCAAAAAAAAAAAAAAAAAAAGAAACCCACCCAAAAAGAGCCATCTGGAATTCTGAATTTCCACAATGTCCGACCCGCGTCTGGTGACGCGTGGGGAGCGTGAACCCGCTGCCGCCGGCTGCTCTGGGGCCTCTGAGCCAGGGCCTGGCTGTACCTTCTGCCTTCCCTTGGGTTGATTGTTGGTTTTTTTTTTTTTTCTTTCCCCCCCACTTTCTGGCCTTTTTTTTTTTTTTTTTTTTTTATGTGTGCAGGGTCTGCAGCATTGCGTTGAACATCTGCTGGTGGCTGCGTTAAAGGTGTCGTGTGTGGGTCACTTGCGGGGCCTGGGTGCAGCTGGCCAGGACGGTGGTGGCACACCCCAATAATGCTAAACCCAAGGGGAACAGCAAACTCCAGGTGGGAAACTGAGGCACAGAGCGCTCCGTGACCAGCCTGACCCCGCTCTGCAAGGGCCCTGGCTTAGGACAGAGCCCAGGTGTGGTCATCACTAGTGACACCGTCTCCGTGTGCCTGAGGCCAGGGGACCGTTAACCGGGGAGTTGGTGTCACCCTGCATTTCTGCTGCCATGTGCACCAGTCTCCTGAGGCTCAGGGCACCCCGTGGTGCACGGATCCAGCCCATCCACCCTCCATCCACAACCCCCCTTCTTCCCAGACTGCGGAGATGTTTCCTCTGGGTTATTTTGGAGACATGCAGTGCTGGGGACGGGGGCGGTGGGATGCTCCCAGCTCCTCTGCACTTTGCAGGAGAAGCTTCGGAGGCAGCTGTGTTGCAGGGTGTGTGGTGCTGTGCGCGGGAGCAGGGTCTGCCCCGACACGGGGGGATTCGGGGCTCCCCCGGCTCATCAGCGTGGGGGAGCGGAGGGCGGCGCAGAGGTGGGATGCATGGGGTGTTGAGCAGCTAAAGGCTCTCGCTGCTGAAAAAGGAGCTGTAATTTGGATACACAGGTGGGGTGGTTCAGGGCCAAGCGCAGCATCCATTGAAAGAATATCCCGCAAATGGGCTGGAGGCCCGGTCTGGATCTCTCCAGCGGGTTCACTTGGAAACTTGTGTATGGGAGAGACCCAATTAAGTAGATTTATGGCTGCTCTAGCCTGAGAAAGTCTGAATCCCTTTTAAAAGCTTGGCTCGCTGGAGCCAGACGGGGTCCAGGCTCCAGGTCTCTCTCCGCCCTGCCCTCGTTAGGAGCAGCCATTCGCGAGGCTTAGCAGCAGCGATCGCCCCAGAAGTGCTGATTCGGCTGAAGTCCCGGTCTGTCACCGCTGCTAATTTTCTGCTCTCGCCTGCCAGTGGGGAGCTGATGGCCTCCCTGCACGGTGTGGGGCTGCCCCGGCCTGCGTGGGGACGGGTGCGGTGATGGGGATGGCGGGTGCAGGCAGGGGAAGGGGCTCCCTTTCCCGCTGCAGCCACCTTTGGAGCCTCCTGCAGAGCCATGTTGTTTTGCAGAAGGGTCCAGTAAGGTGTGAGACATGGGCTGGCTGTGCCAAAACGGGGATCTGCCACCCCTTCTCCTCTCGCTGTGTCTCCACGGGGCTGATGCTCCTTAGGGAGCTTGGATGCCCCCAGCGCTGCCGGCTGTAACCCCGTTGCCTCCCCCAAATTTTCCTGCTTGGCCTTTCCTCCCTCTGCCAAGGGCGAGCGCAGGACGTGCTGGGATGCATCCAGTCTCCTCCCCACAGCCTGCACAGGGCTACGTGCGGGGCGGCAGCGAGCAGGGAGCCTGGCCTGCCCTGGCTGCCTTCAGGGACGGGGACCTATCCTCAAGTATCTGCAGCACACCCTGCTCGTCCCTGTCCCCGTTGGCAGGAGGCTGTGCCTCCGTGTCCCTGGGGAACAGTGTCTCCGGCTGTGCCAGCCCCAAGGCTGCTGCTGTCACCCAGGGGATGGTGGCCACGCTTCTCCCCATCGGTCTGCCCGGGGAGCTTCAGAGGTGCCGGTCAATGGTCTGGGCACCCAGGTATGGTGCTACCAGGGTGCTGGAGGGCACAGGGCTCCCAGCCCTGTCCCTGCCCCTTGAGGGGCAGGACTCACGGCTGCAGGAGTCGTGGGGTTGGCAACTAGCCTTCAGCTCACACCAAAAAGCCCCTGGTAATTAATTAATAAAGGAATTAAGGGATGGTGAGTGCTAATGAACCTGCTGCCTTCTGATGGGGTGGGGCAACAGGTTTGCAGGAAAGGGTGAGATGCCCTTGTGGGGCACTGGGCAGAGGGTACATGCTGTGCCCAGCGAGGTACCCTGGGGCATCTCCGAGGGAGAGGAGAGGTTTTGGGGGATCCCGTTATGTCCCTGAGGGGAGCACACAGGGATTGCAGGGATGGGCTGGAAAATGAGGCCAATGATGGAAGCAAACACTGCGGACCTGGCAGTCACCCCACAGAGCCCCATTAGCCATCTTCGCTGCTCATTTAGCCTGCTTGGTAGCTGTTGAGGGGAGGAAGAGAATTAATAAGCCACAGGGAGAAGGATTGCAGGTTGTGACCATCCCCCTGCTCAGCCGTCCGGGAGTGTGAATCAGAGCTGGATGTAAGAAATGGAAGATAAAGCCATTTTACTCCATATGGAAAGACTCTGCTGTCAGCGCGCCAAGACGCCGGTAACCAAATCGCACGCTGCGGGGTGCAAGCTGGGAACCCGCCGGGCTCAGTGGGGTTTGCACTGGGCTCGGGGTCTTGGGTGTCCCCTTGTTGGGGGGTCTCTAGGTGCCAGCGTGGAGGGTTTGGGAGGAAAATACCAGAAAAAAACCCAAACCCAATGCCTGGGCTGATTCATTCATAAACACAGCTGGGAGCACGGGCTGAGGCCGCGCGGTGGGAGAAGGGTGTATCCGTGCGAGGGTTTGCGGAGCTGGGGAGCTCGGCCGGGCTGGAGGAGTCTCCCGGCCCTGGGAGAATGGTTTTTATTGCAGAGTTTATTAGTGTATTTTTTAATGTGCTGGAAGAAATTGAGCAACCAGTTAAAAATGTTTCATGACCTGGGGGAGATCATTGTGGCTACTGTGTGCTGGGAGCCCACTGCAGTGACTCAGAAACACCGTGGGGCCTTTTATAGCAAATTCCCACTTGCCATTAAAATCTTTGGTGGGTCACCAGGAGTCCTTCCCCAGTCTGACTTTCTGAAACGAGACCGGTTGGGTGATGGGGTCAGAAACCTGTGTGCGAGTGCCACGCTCCTGCCGAGTGTATGAACACAGGCACAGCTGTGCAAGCCCGGCTTGTGCCGGTGTAGGTGTCGGCTGCTGCCATCCTCGTGCCTGCACGCGTAGACGTGGGCACGTGTGCACGGTGGCAGGCACAGGCATGCACACCACACATGCACCTTTCTGGGGCAGAGAGGGTTTTGCCACCATGTGGCCCGCACATGAACATACGCATGATGCAAACAAGCGCTGGGGCGGCGCACACACACACACACACACACACACACACTCATGGGGGTTTCTGTGCCAAGGCACATGGGGCACACGTGTCCTGTGGACGCGGCTCTGCCTGGCCCCAGCGGGAGCTCTTGGCCACATTCTCCTTTGAAATGAGCTGTCACGAGCCGTTTGGAGTTGATGATTTCCTCATTCCTTGACATACTTGGCCACGTCGGCAGCGCCCCGTCGCGCAGGCAGAGGAGCTGCCCCTGCTCGCTCACAGAGGTGATGGGAAGGGCTGGTCATGAGCACAATCTGGAGCTGCCTGGTCTCCTCCGGCCCTGGGTCTGCAGTGCCACAGTCAGACCTTGCCCTGAGCACAACTCTCTCCTTCCTCCTCCTCCTCTTCCCCCTCGTTGGCTGCCTCCATCCCATCATCCCGCCTCGCCGATGCTCCTTCTCTTGGTGGTGGTACCTGCTGCTTCCCGGGTTGTGCAGGGCAGGAGACGGGGTGACGGGCAGCGTGTGAGCCGGGCACCCGCAGGGTGGGCTTCAGTGCTTCAGTTTCCCCATGTGTGAAGCGGAGCCATATTGTGTGTGTTGATGCTGAAGAGAGCACTGAGAGCACTCAGTTAAGAAAGGAGCGGCAGTGGGGGACGGGGGGGCCAGGGGAGCTGCCCCAGCGTGGGTGTAGGGAAGGTCAGGACAGAATCTGGCAAGGGCAGGTTAGACCCAGCCTGGAAAAGGGGGTGGTCACTCAGACAGTGGGGCCTGGTGGCCTCGGGGACAGTGGCTGCACCTCGGGGCTGCCCTCCTCTGTGTGGCCAGGCTATGGGAGCACAGGGCCAGAGCCAGCACCCCCTTCCCTCCCTGACAGCAGGACAGACCCTGCGAGAGCAGCGGGGAGCTGTGAGCGGGGCTGCAAGCCAGCCTGGGGCTGGGGCGGAGGGGACGGCCCGACCCTGAGCCTGCAGCCCCGGCAGAGTGGGGGACACTGGGGGACACGTCCCAGCCGTCGCTGCCGGGGAAATGAGCCTGGCCAAGGCAGGGTGTCTGACTGACCCTGCCACGGCACGGGCTGAGCCGTCCTTCCTGCTCCCTGCTCCAGCAGCTGGAAACATCTGGCTGCGGAAAGCTTGCTAAATCGATGCAGGGAGGAATCCAGCGCGCTCCTGCTGTTCCCACACTCCAGCCTCTCCCAGCGGCTCCGGTTTCGGCTCGGCTCCGGCATGCTGCGGCTCAGCCAGCCCCCGGCCCCTCGCTGCACCTGGAAAACAGACTGCGGGGGGCCTGATGTCACTGTCCCGGCCCAGCACAGCTGGGACAAATGGTGACACTTCAGCACTGGCAGTGGGACGTGTGCCAGAGGTGGGAGAGCAGCTCCCCCAGTCCTCATTTGGCCCTTTCCCAGGTGGGAGTTGCTGCTTCTCCTGGGGTGTCTCCAGCAGTGATCCTGGACGGTCACCCAAATACTGGGGGCCGGGGGAGCAAACTGTGCCGGGCACGGGTGGCTGAGGGTGCCGCAGGTGAGGCTGGGGATGGGGATCAGGGCCCTGAGATGCTGGGGCTGAAGCACCTCCATCTTCCCCCGGGCTCCCCAGCCCTTGGGTGCTGCTTCTTGCCTTGCGTGCCCTGGGGGTCCTCGCTGTCCCCCAGCAGCAGCGGGAGTGCAGGGGGAGGTGGCACCCATGTGCCATCCCCTCTGTTGGGGTGGCTGGGGACACAGAGAGTGCTAGCCCTGTCCCCGGGGCTCCTCGGGCTGGGGGTGGCTGTAGCAGCCCCCCTGGCAGCAGTGCCCGGGGAGGAGGCAGTGCCAGGCCCAAGCGCTGGCTTTGTGCCCGGGGGAATGGCTGCGGGTGGCCGTGGGGGAGGCAGCCGGGGTGTTTTTGGGAGGGAGCTGTGCTGGGGAGGAGCACACTGCCAGGTTGTCAGTGGGGTGGGACCCAGTGGTGGCACCAGGGGACAATGGTGGCTCTTCCTTCTCATCTCCTGCTCCGTCCTGCCCCAGACCTCAGGGACACGGTGCTGCTGGGGTGTGTGTGCTGCCTGCTGTGGGAGCGGGGCTCAAGGTGGCACCCATTGGACGTGGCCAGGGTGCAGGAGCTGGGGGTGCCGAGTTCTTTCCTGCATGGACCCACCTGGGGATACTGGTGGTGTTTATTTCTCTTCCCTAAGGTTTGGATGAGCCTCCCCTCCAGAAAATTCCATTGCCCTACACGCTGCACGTGTGCCAGCAGTGGCCTTCGCCTCCCATTTCTGTCCTGCTATTTCAAGCCTGAAAATCCGTCTTTCCAGGCAGCCTAACGGCAGGACCTGGCAGCTTTGAGGTGCCCCTTGATCTGCCAACACAGCCCTTTCTGCCTGCCCCACTGGTGGGACACCGAGTCCCCTTGTCCCCAGCCACAGAGCAGGACGGGCACCGGCCTCTGGCACCAAGGGCCTCTTGAACTTCCTCTGTGCCCTGGCTCTGTGTGTGCAGCCACCTCTGCTCCATCCGTCCGTCCCTCTGCCCCTGCTGCCTGCACTTCCCCGTCCTCATCCCTGCTCCTTGGCCCACTCGTGATCCCATTGCAGCTCTGGAGCACCAGTCGGAGGCTCTGGGGCAGACCCTCATACACTCTGATTAACTCCTCCAATGTGCACGGGCCACAGGGAAGATTTAATAACGAGTTCATGACGTGCCTTCTGCTAAGCCTCGTCCTGGGAGCTGGACCAGGGCAGTTGGACACACGGCGGGCTGGTTGTCCTCCTTACACGACAGCGTGTGCTGGCCATGTTGGGTGCCCTGCGGGCTCACCAGCCCGTTTACCCTCGACTTTACAACCGACTTTAACCTGCTTGGTTTAACCTGTCTCATCGGGGCTGTTACCTCTTGTCACCACCTTCCAGGGTCATGCGTAAATGGCAGCCGCTTCACTGGGTTGAGGTGCTCCTGCCCGGGCCGGTGGGCGAGCAGAGCCCGGGGACAGGGCAGCGTCACCCATGGGTGCTGCCTGCTGTGTCTGTGTTGGTGTGTGATGGGGACGATGGGACACGAGCCCCAGGCAGACAGGGACATGGCCGTGCCGTTGTGGGGAGCCTGCTGGGGTGTGTGCCAGCGGTGTCCCCCCGGTCCCCGCCTCACGGCAGCTCACACGGTGCTGTAGCAAATCCCGAAGCGCTGGTTGCCACGTTACATTAGGAGGAGCCACATCCAGCATCCCTGGCGTCCGCTGTCACTGCAGTTCAATGGCAAACTGCGGCTGAGAGGCTTGAAATCGGGGATCAAAGCCGCGGTGGCACGGCTGTTAGCTGTGGGGAGGCACACGAGCGGGACAGGGGCGCGGGGGCTAGAGCTGTGGCCCCGAGCCCAGCAGTGCTAGCAGCGCTGCCAGGGCTGTGCCAGGAGTGAACCCCCTCCTCCGCGTGTGTGCGAGTGTCTCTGGGGGTGTGTGTGCACAAGTTCATGTGTGCATGTGTATTTGCAGGTGTGTATGCACACGTATGTGGATGTACATGCATGTATATGCGTGTGTGTGCACACGGATGGTTGTGGTGCAGGTACATGCGCGTGCACACAGGCAGGTTGGGGGCTGCACACTTGTGTGTGTGTGTGCACGCCTGTGCTCTGTGTGTGTACACGCGGAGAAGACCCAGGGCAGCTGGAGCTTTGGGGTTTCCAGCCCTGGGCCGTGCCCGTGGGGGGGTCATTCCCACTGGAGCAGCCCCCCGCAGAAGCAGCTGTCTCTGCCCGGGCAGCGTGGGGCTCGGCTTCCACCGCTCCCCGACATCCCCTGGGCTCCTGCTGCTGCGGTGCCTGTGTCCCCTGGCCAGAGCACCCCTGGGGCCTGGGGGACGCAGGGGCAGGTTTGGGGAGGTTCTTCCAGGATGACTGCTCCTGCGTGGCCTCATGGAGGAGGGTCAGCCATGGGGCTGCCTGGCTGTACCTGGCCTCCTGTCACCTGTGTGGGTCCTTGGTCCCCCTGGCCCCACTGGCCCCACTGGCCGCTGCCCAGCTCATCCTTCCTGGAGCAGCCATCCCCATCCCAACCCGCAGTACCCTTGGGGGTGGCATTTCGTGGTGGTGCAGCTCCAGCCTGGTGCCAGCCCTGCCTTGTCCCCAGCGGGCAGAGCGAGAGCTGGGGGGCACAGCCATGGGCAGAGGGGTGTGGGAAGGGGCTGGGGAGCACAGCCATGGGCAGAGGGGTGTAGGAAGGGGCTGGGGAGCACAGCCATGGGCAGAGGGGTGTGGGAAGGGGCTGGCGGGCACAACCATGGGCAGAGGGGCTCAGGAGCCATAAGTCCTTTTAAAACTGCCACCTTGTCTCTCCACAGACCCCGAGTCCCAGAGGAAGAGGACGGTGCAGAATGTGCTGGACCTTCGTCAGAACCTGGAGGAGACCATGTCCAGCCTGAGGGGCTCTCAGGTGACTCACAGGTGAGGTCCTGACACCAGACTCCCCCCACGCCCCTTCCCCACAACCAGTGTCCTTCTGGGGCAGTGAGGGGGGCTGGGGTGGCCGGGAAGTGGCTCTGCTCTGAATGAAGGCTGTGTGGGTGGGAGGGAGCTGGCTGAGAGGACCTGGGGACCCAGCACATGGGGGCTTGGAGAGATGCTCCCAAATCCATGGAGTGTCATGTGTGGGGCTGCAGCAGAGCCCCATCCCTGGCAGTGCTCCGGGCCTGACAGTGCCTGGTGTGCTCCGGGGCAGCGGGATGGGTGGTGGTGGCACAAAGGCGAGCTGGTTGCCCCCAGACCTCAGGCAGGGGGTGAGGTCTGTTCCTTGTGATCAGGTGTCCCCAAATGGACAACCAGAGGTGAAGGTGTCCCCTGCGCCTGCCCAGGTTTGGACCACAGGCTCCGTGCCCATCCGTGACTCAGTTTCTCTCTACGTAGAGGTGATGATGGAGAAACCCTCAGACAGAGCTGACCCAATGCCCAGCAGCCCACAGGCAGAGGTGGGGTACCCTGCCCAGGCTGGGGCAGCACCCCAGGGTGCAGCTGGGGCTGAAGGATGGCGGGTCTCAGGACAGGGCTGGGTAATGAACCAGAGCAGAGTGTCTACCTGTGCTCAAGGGGTCTCTCTGACACACTCCTGGGACTACCTGTGCCCAGCTGGGTCTCTCACTTGAGACCACCGCAGATTACTGATCTGCTCTGAACATGCTCGGGGTCTGCACGGCAGCTCCAGGCTCCTGCCTGGGTCTCTGTTGGGGCTGGGGCAGCGGGTGGGGAGGGGGCATCTCCCAGGGCACCTTCCTGGTGCAGCCGCGGTAGGAAGCCTGGGCTTTGCAGAGAGGCTGTCGGGTGTCAGGGAGTTGAGAAAGCCGAGGATGTGGCCAACATCCTTCTCATAGTGTTTGTTGCCACCTCGTGGTCTCCCTTGATCCTCATTTTTTTTTTTTTTTTGGAATGGGCAAAAAGCAGCGGCTTCCTCCCCCCGCCCCTTCACCCCCCACTCACCATTACAGACCTTCCCTGTGTCACCCCTCCATCAGCTCCGTCCCGGATGAAGCACCCCACTTGATTTAGCTCTCCTTGACCCAGAAGCTCATCTGGGCCTTTTTTGTCCTTGCCACACTTTCTGGATCTTTTCTGAGCCGGAGGTTAGCAGAGCTCTGGGGCAGTGGGATTTGCACAGGGTTTGCAGCAACACTCCCCGGGCTGGTGATCTCCTGGAGTTACCCGTTGCAGCTCTGCCATCCCTCTGCCCAGCACAGCAGCGGGTTCGCAGCCTGGTGCTGCTCACGCTGGCAGCGCTGCTTCATGTTCGCTTTGTGTCAGAATTCACCCACTGCCCTCTCGCCCCAGCGCTCAGCTCAACTCCTCCATCAGCCCCCGTCTTCGGGAAATAGGGCAAGGATATTAAGGGTGATTAAATTAGTGTTGCTGGTGCGTTTTGACTCTTTGCTATCGCTTCCTTTTCTTGATGAGTTGAGCACACTCAGCCAGATCCCTGCCACGGGGAAAATGGACTATTAGTAGCTCAGGGATGTCTACCCCTGTGCTCTGTCCTGTAAGCAGATCTTAAATACATGAAGATCTTCCCTCTTATCCCATGGCAGCTGTTATTCCAGTTTATTTGGAAGCTTAGTCTGCCTCTGAGGTGAGGGCACTCATCCTACCACCTTATGGCAGCTGCAGCAGCCTTGCAGCCTGCTCCCTGCGTCCCTCCAGGAGCTCCACCGCAGTCCTGAGCTGGATTTTCCTTTACCAAAGCTGTGTCAGCTCTTCCCCAATATGTCATAATTACACACGTACCCACTAATTCTGCTCTCAGGAATGCTTCCTACAAGCCTCTCCAACCATGGATGTCATCCATGGTCCTCTGGATGTGCCCCACATCGCCAGTGTCCCTGTCACTGCTTCAGACTCCCTCTTTATTCCTTCCACAAATTATTGCTCAGACTTCTCTTGTTCTCCTCACTGTGATCATCCATCCAGTGGCTGGGGGCACAGCCTTTGCTGTTTCCTCACTAGGACACAGCTTTGTTCCTGGAAGACGTCACCGTTCTTCTGGCAGCCTTTGGACTCCTCTGCAGGGTCGGACGAGCTTCCTCGGGGATTTGCTTTAGTCCTGCTCGGAGACGTGGGTTGCATCTGCTCTGAGCTGCCGGCAGAACATCCTTAAATAGCCTTTGTGCTGCCCACAAAAACTAAACCCTTTTAGCTGCCCCTTTTAGTTCCGCTTTAACAAACTTCCTAGTTTTTTATGTAGTTCCCTGTTTTAAATTCAATACTGCAGACGGGGCTTGGCGTTTGGTGCTCCTGCAGGAACGTTTAATCCAAGCTGGGGAATAGTTCGCTGATAGTAACGTTTGGAGCCAAGTCGAGGGCTGTGGGTTCCCAAGTAGCTGCTCCAAGAAGTAATCATTTTTGGTGTCTAAATTTAGTCTCAGCATCACTCCCCGACATGCTGTTTGCCCAAAATACACCCCAAGGAGTGTGGGGAGTAACTGAACTCCCCGTTCCTGATGCGTGGTGGGCTCTGAGCTGGCTGGGGAGCAGACTGCAGGCACCCCGCGGGGCCAGGCAGCCGGTGTCGGGGTGTCCCCTCCTGCCCAGACGTGGAGGTTCGCTCTGCAGGGGTTTGGCCTGAGGTGCTGATGCAGGGACCAGGTCCCTGGTTTGCCCCTCAACATCCAGCCCCTGTTTCCCAGCATGGCCCACTGCCACATCCCCTGAGATCAATGTGCCACCACCCCAGTTCGTCATATCCCAGATGTGGGGTGATACCGGGGTGTAGGTATTGAAATGCTGGTAGGGAGGTGGTCAAGGGAGAGCAGCCCAGGCGCGGGGAAGCATCTCTGGGCTTTCCACTAAAGGCTTCCTGTTAGTGGGGTTCAGTGTGGCTCAGATTGGGGCTGGGACCAGTCTCCAGAGAAATACAGACCCCTCTCCCATGGTGTGTTTGCAGCCAGTCCTGGTGGCACCCCCAGCCCCTGCACCTCCCCAGCATTGCCTGTGGGGGGTTGTTGGGGCTGTAGGGAGGCACAGGACCCCCCATCGCACCCCACATACTGCTCCACAGTCCCTGGGGAGAAACCCCACCAGACACCGGTGGGTGCAGGTGATGTGGGTGTCCCAGTGAGTCATGGAGTGTGGGGCCCTGGAGGGGACTGTCCCCTCTCATCTGAGACAAAATGGGTCCAGGACAGACAGTGTCCCTGCGCCCACACTCCTGGGAGCCTCTGCCTTTGCCTGGCTGCCTCAAAATGGGCAGCTTTGTTTTCTGAGAACTTACAGCTGTGGTTCTGGGGGGGTGAGGAGGGCACAGACCTACACTTCCCCCCCGCCCTGCCCTAATCCTGTCCTGTGTCCTTGCAGCTCCCTGGAGATGACCTGCTACGACAGCGACGAAGCCAACCCCCGGAGCGTCTCCAGCCTGTCCAACCGCTCCTCCCCGCTCTCCTGGCGCTACGGGCAGTCCAGCCCGCGCCTGCAGGCGGGGGACGCGCCGTCGGTTGGGGGGACCTGCCGCTCCGAGGGTACCCCCAGCTGGTACATGCATGGCGAGCGGGCACACTACTCGCACACCATGCCCATGCGCAGCCCCAGCAAGCTGAGCCACATCTCCCGCCTGGAGCTGGTCGAGGCACTGGACACCGATGACGTGGAGCTGAAGTCGGGCTACATGAGCGACAGCGATCTGATGGGGAAAACGCTGACGGAGGATGAAGACATCACCACGGGGTAAGTGTCCACACTGGGGCTTGTGCCTGAACCAGGGCTCTCCCAGAGGTTTCACCACCTCCGGTTTGGTCAGCAGCGGCGGTGGATGGAGGAGCACGTAGGTCATGGCCAGTCTGGCTGGGCAGACTGTGTCCCCGCATCCCAGGAGATGCTCTCCCTCTGGCGAGGCAGTGTAGCCCCTGCAGTGCTGGTGATGCTGGGCCAGACGAGGTGGCTCAGGGCCAGTGAGTCCCTGAGCTGGGGTGTGCTGCTCTCCTGGCACGCGGGAAGTGTCCAGTGTGATCGGGGTGTTCCCAGAGCAAGGGTCTGAGAAAGGCACGTGGTGTGTGGCTGGGGAGCCCTGGGCCAGAGCCCAGCTGGCGTGAGTGCTGCTGCTTTCAGAACCATTCTCCCAGTCTGCACCAGTGGGTCTGAGCTGCTGTCTTTGACCCTGACACTACAGGGATGTCCTGTGTCCTGCCAGGAGTGTTGGTGGCCTGTGGTGGGACAGGCTGGGTCAGGTCTCAGCACCCAGTAAGAACCAGGCACTGAGGTGTCATTGGGGATCATGGTGGAGCAGGGTGTGCTGCTGAGCGGGGTCCCCTCCTTTTGGGAGCCCTGTCGACCTCTGTCCCTGCCCCCACAGGGCCAGGGCCATCTCCTGCCAAGTGGGCACACCTCAGCACGCCCAGGGCTCGCATTTTTCCTTCCAGACGTGTCCAGCTCCCACTGCACTGTTGAGGTGCCCCTGGCTCTGGCGAGGGTCCAGGATTTCAGTATGTTGGAGGTTTCCTGTTTCAGCACAGGAGAAAATAAATAACTCTGGCATTTGAGCCATCCCAGAGCAGGAGGAGGTATTCACCCCCCTGGCAGTGCTGCTCCAGTCCTCCTGGGGTGGCCGTAGTCACATCAGCTCCTTGGAGGACAGAGTGCAGCCCATGGTTTCACACCCATCCTGGGGGCCAGTGTTCCTCAGGTGTGTCCCAGAGGTGCATGTGACAGTTAAAAGGGGGACATTGAGGGGTGCCTGTGCTGGCCTCTGTCCCTGCGGTGCTCCAACTCAGGGTTGAGTGTCCGTGGCACCACGGGTGTCAGTCCCGTCCTCCCCACGAGCAGGAGGGGTGGCCGTGGGGGGCTGCCCTGTGCCTGTGAGCAGGGGTGCTGTGTGCTGACTCAGCACAGACCCTCCCACGTCACCTCCTTCTGCCACCAGCCACCAGACTGTGGGGCTGATGGGCAACAGAGTGGGTTTGGGGCGCCCTGGATGGTTGGGGCTGCAGCGGGTCTGGCTGTAGGGGGTGAAGGGCTCCATTGCTCCCTCTTCCTCCTTGTCTTGTCTCAGAGCTGCTCGTGCAGAGGGGTACCCCTGGGGACAGAGGTGGGAGGGGTGAGCTGGAGCATTGCTTTGTCTCCATCAGCCACCGAGTGGGGCAGAGTGTGGGCAGGGGTCACTGGCAGGATTTTCCCTGGGCTCAGCCCTGCACCCTGCCCCGGCAGCGTCCGCTTCTCCTCCCGGGAAGGGCCAGGCCTTGGGGACAGAGCCCTTCATGGCTGAGCCTCCTGTGAGGCCCCAGCAGCACCACAGTCCCCAGTGCAGGTGAGGCTTTCAGTGCTATGGCGAGCTGACTGACACTGGCACTGCCACAGCCCGGTGCCGCAGTCCCTGATCCTGCAGGGTCTCTGGTGTGATGGGCCCTGAGAGAAATCTCCTGTGTCCTGCCAGGGGGTGCAGAGAGGGGCTGGTGTCCTCTCTTGAGTACCCCTGCCCAGGGGTGGGTGCAGAAGGGCAGCCGGGGCAGCACAGGGCCCTCTTGTCAGCAGGGATGTGTCCTGGAGATCAGCCATGTCACCGGGATGTTGCTGGCACATGGAGCTGTGTGGTGACCCAGTCACAGCTCCATCCTCCGAGGTCCCATGGCAGGGCTCAGGGGGTCCACCAGAGCAGGCAGCGTGACAGGGCCTCTGTCCCCAGGGGTGTCCCTGGCTGGGTGCTGGGGGTCACCGGGGTGCCTTGTCCAGGCAGAGCCAGGGCAGGGGAGCAAAGGCATCCCCTCCTACCCAGAGCTGGCCAGGGCGAGGAGCCACCTTCCCAGCTGAGAGCACTCATCCAGCGCAGCCCCTCATCCCCGCAGCCCCTCATCCCCGCAGCCCCTCATCCCCGCAGCCCCTCATCCCCCAGCCCCTCATCCCCCCAGCCCCACATCCAGGCTCCTCAGCTGGCTGTGACCTAGAAAGCGAACACCGCCCCAGGCCCCATCTCCCCGTGCCGCTAATGCACCGGGCAGGAGCCGAATGATGCAGATGGGGCCATCAGCCCCCGAGCCTGGGCCACCGGGCCGGCGCCTCCCTGCACCGCGCCGGCGCACAGCCAGGCTTGTAGGGCAGTAGGTCAGAGCCAGCTCTGAGGACGCAGTGGCACGTCCCCCTCGGAGACGTGCGGGGCCGTGGGATGGGTCCTGGCATCCCCAGGGCTCACTGGGGCAGCAGCCTGGAGGGAGAGAGGGCCAAGGTAGGTGAAGCACGGCCGGGGTGCGGGGACTGTCCGTGGGGGGTATCGGGCTGAATGCGGGGGGTGGTGGTTGGGATGAGCCTCACTGAAAGGGGGGTCCTGGGGCCCAGCTCACGTCTGGTGGAGAGAGCAGGGATCGGCTGGGGACACCTCTGTCCCCAGAAGCATTTCTGTATCAGCCAAACGTGCCGGCAGCCTGGCTCCTTGCCCAGCTGTGCCCGCCTGCCTGTGGCTGCTGCGCTGGCACTTGTGGCTCCCCTCTACCAGCAACCTGCTGCCGGTTTTGGGGGGGTGGAAAGTGCTGGCTTTGCCCTCCCTGCTTGGCAGCGAGGCCCTTCTTTTGTTCCCAGTGTCACTGCATCTTTGTTGTGCTCTGCAGCAGGGCAGCCCTCGGCTGGCAGGGACCCAGCACAACCAGGGCTGGCAGCAGCCCCACTGGGATGTGCCGCTGCCGGCACCGAGGTGTGCAAAGGGCCTGGCACAGGTTAACACAGCACCGTTCACTGGGATGGTGCTGCTCCCCTGCCCTGTCCTGCCTGTCCATGGGGTCCGGGCAGGGCGCAGGCAGGGACAGTACCAACCCCTGGGCACTGGAAAATCTTGGCTCTTTCCTTGGCCTCTGCCGACTCGGGTTCCCACCTGAGTGTACTGCTCCTTGTGCCATGCCCCCATGCCCCTGAGGGGTGTGCTCCATCAGTGATGCTTTCCCACCCTGGCCAGGCTGGGGATGTTTTCCAGACCCTGGAGGTCACCCCGTTGAGGCCAATCCCACCGGGAGGTCTACCACCATGCGGTGACATGCCGAGGGACCTCTCTGGCTGTACAGCCACAGCGCGGTGCTGGGGCCGTGGTGCAGGAGCGCGGGCACCTTCCTGTGCAGACCTGTGTGTGAATCAGGCGGCAGCGGAGGAGGCGGGAGCGGGGATGTTCAAGCCAGGTTTTGCCTGGTTTCGTCCTGGCCACGTCCTGCGTGTGCGAGCGGTGCCACCTCCTCCCCGTGGAGCTGCCGTTCCCCAGCAGCGCGGTGTGGCTGCGTGCTGCTGCTTCCCCCGGCGCTGTGTGTGCTCAGAAACCTGGTGTGAGCGGCTCTGGCGGGCGCTGGGTGCTGGCACAGGAGCGGGTGAGCGTGCATCACCCCCAGGCGTTCCCTGGGGCCATTCGGGACATGGTGGGGAGCGAGCACGGTGCTGAGAGGCTTCACTGCGGCTGGGAGCTGGTGGGGTTTGCTGCCTCCCAGCCCTGCCTGCGGCCATGGGGCTCCTTCCCTCCCACGCAGGACAGGATCCTGGGCTGAGGGCATGGCAAGTGCCAGCTTGTCCCTGCTTTGCACCACTCTGCCACATCTCCTGGGCTTGGAGAGCATGGTGTCCTTTCTGCCACCGTCCTTTTGTCAGGCCCTTTGTTAGCTGGTCTGTTCCCAGCCACGTCCCCAACTGGGATGCTGCCGCAAGGGCGCTGGGATGCTCTGGATGTCCCCAGAGGGGTCCATCAGGCCACTGCTCCCAGTGCAGAGGGCTCAGCAGGGTCCAAGCACCTCCCCGTGGTGCTCCTCATGCTGTGGGGCAGCGCAGGGCACCAGGCACGTGTTGAAGGGACCTTGCTGTGTAGCCTTGGCCGTGCCTCGGTTTCCCTGTGGGTCGGAGCAGAGTGTACCCGGGTCGTGGCAGGGGAGAGCTGCTCTCAGTGGGGTTTGTGGGGTGCAGAGGAGGAGGAGCACCTCTCCCTGTCTCTGGGACATGAGGTGACATATGGGGACACAAAACAGCTCAGCTGTGTGCCCAGGGGTGGTGCTTGTGGGATGGGCCGCTCCCCAGATAAGGTCCCCAAGTACAAACTGGGACAAGCTGGAGCATCTTTGGAGCTGCTTAAATACCCTGTGGTGGCAGAGCTCCGCGGCTGGATTTGACCTTGGCAGAGAGCACATGGGGATGCCCGGGTGGGACTCACCCTGGCCCTCTGGCAGAGCATGGGTGCTGCTGGGCTCAGTCCTGGGCCAGGAGAGCGGGGAGGGGGTGAGCGGGGCTGGCTGCTGACTCAGCACCTTTGCACTGCGGTGGCTGTGGGCGCGCTGGTGATGCAGTTGTGCTGCGGGGACCCGGGCGTGCAGCCGCCTGCTCCAGAGCCGATCCCCAGGGCTGGGGCTGTGGGGCTTTCAATGCCCTGGGGAAGTCCTCGTGTGACCCTGGGACTGCTGTGATATGCGAGTGTCCTTTTGGGCCTCATTTTTTGTTGGGGGTGGAAAGAGAGGTGACATTGCATCCCACCACAGTGGTGGCAGCATCCGCACCCCCGCCAGCCAGGTACTGCCCTGGCTCCATCATGAGCATGAAACGGAGCAGTGGCAGCAGCTTCTGGCATCAGGACTGTGAGGTGCCACGTGGCTCGGGGATCGGCATGTGTGTCTGGCTCATGGCACACTGTGGGCACCGTCCCATACCACCACGATGGTGCTGCTGGCAGCCTGCAGAGCCCGTGGTCCCCTCTGGCAGGGCTGGGGGCTGCCAGCAGTGTCCCCCCAGGAGGGATGCTCTCAAGCTGGCACCCGCCATGCTCTGACTGGCCTGGCTCTGGCTTCCTCGCAGCTACTTGAGCTCGCCGAAGCCCGGAGGCGGGAGCAGATGTTTGGCTCAGCTCCCCGGGAGCAGCGGGGGAGCAGCCGCCCTCCTCTCGTGCTCTGAGCAGGATTGGCGCTGGCTCTCTGCTCCTTTTCCTCGGACGCCCCTCGCTTGGTGTTGGCCGCTCTGGCCTGACCCCTCAGCGCCGTCCCAGCGAGCCCGTGAAGTCATTCCTTGGCGGGGGCGTCCCGCGGGGCACGGCTGTGGCCCCGCACGTGGCCCGGCGTGTGTGCGGGGCCCTGGCCCGGCCAGCCAGGGCAGGCGGGGGGTGGGGGAAATGGTGTTGGATAAATATTTGCTGTGCTGCGCCGTGTGCTGGGGCTCGCTGGGGTTCCTCCCTCCAGCTGGGGATGGGGGACGGTCCCAGAAAGGGGCTCCAAAACCACTCAGGGCACTGCCGCCGTGGAAGTGCCCTTCCCCTGCTGGCTCCCTGCTGTGGGGTTTGGCTCCAGGTGCCCAGCACTGACCCCCGGCCCCTGGGGCTGCTTGGGCCGGGCAGCTGCAGCCGTGACCCCACGGGGCACCTTTTGGGAAGGGGATCCCGGGTTTGTGGGGCTCGGGGGGTGCAGGGCACCTGGGGGTCAGTGCACACCCAGGATTTGGGAAGCTGCGGGCCTCCGTGGCTTGTTGGTGGGGTTGGGTGTGAACATGGAGCAGAGCTGAGCCCAGGGCTGGACCTTGCACACCCATATGTCCCTGGGGGGGGAGCTGCTTAGGGGGATCTGCCCCCCAAATCCTACTCCCCACCCACTTGCTGCCCGGGAAGCTCAAGACCTGGCTTTGCCGTGTGCCGCTCTGCTGCTCACGAAGGGGCCTGTTTGCTGTGGCTGGAGGTGTCTGAGGCCATGGGCTTTTCCAGAAAATGGGAAAAATAGGAATTTCGCAAGCGGGCTGAGTCACGGCGCTCCCCCACCCCGGTGCTGCCCTGAGACTCTCTGACGGCCATAGGCAGCTGCTGCAGCCCCGCCGTGCTGCCGCCGTGGCCCCCAGTGAGGCTACGTGTGTCACCCTTCCCGAAACGGCTGGAGATCCCCGCACAGGGACTCGGGCACCGAGGTGTGCAAAGGGCCTGGCACAGGTTAACACAGCACCGTTCACTGGGATGGTGCTGCTCCCCTGCCCTGTCCTGCCTGTCCATGGGGTCCGGGCAGGGCGCAGGCAGGGACAGTACCAACCCCTGGGCACTGGAAAATCTTGGCTCTTTCCTTGGCCTCTGCCGACTCGGGTTCCCACCTGAGTGTACTGCTCCTTGTGCCATGCCCCCATGCCCCTGAGGGGTGTGCTCCATCAGTGATGCTTTCCCACCCTGGCCAGGCTGGGGATGTTTTCCAGACCCTGGAGGTCACCCCGTTGAGGCCAATCCCACCGGGAGGTCTACCACCATGCGGTGACATGCCGAGGGACCTCTCTGGCTGTACAGCCACAGCGCGGTGCTGGGGCTGTGGTGCAGGAGCGCGGGCACCTTCCTGTGCAGACCTGTGTGTGAATCAGGCGGCAGCGGAGGAGGCGGGAGCGGGGATGTTCAAGCCAGGTTTTGCCTGGTTTCGTCCTGGCCACGTCCTGCGTGTGCGAGCGGTGCCACCTCCTCCCCGTGGAGCTGCCGTTCCCCAGCAGCGCGGTGTGGCTGCGTGCTGCTGCTTCCCCCGGCGCTGTGTGTGCTCAGAAACCTGGTGTGAGCGGCTCTGGCGGGCGCTGGGTGCTGGCACAGGAGCGGGTGAGCGTGCATCACCCCCAGGCGTTCCCTGGGGCCATTCGGGACATGGTGGGGAGCGAGCACGGTGCTGAGAGGCTTCACTGCGGCTGGGAGCTGGTGGGGTTTGCTGCCTCCCAGCCCTGCCTGCGGCCATGGGGCTCCTTCCCTCCCACGCAGGACAGGATCCTGGGCTGAGGGCATGGCAAGTGCCAGCTTGTCCCTGCTTTGCACCACTCTGCCACATCTCCTGGGCTTGGAGAGCATGGTGTCCTTTCTGCCACCGTCCTTTTGTCAGGCCCTTTGTTAGCTGGTCTGTTCCCAGCCACGTCCCCAACTGGGATGCTGCCGCAAGGGCGCTGGGATGCTCTGGATGTCCCCAGAGGGGTCCATCAGGCCACTGCTCCCAGTGCAGAGGGCTCAGCAGGGTCCAAGCACCTCCCCGTGGTGCTCCTCATGCTGTGGGGCAGCGCAGGGCACCAGGCACGGGTTGAAGGGACCTTGCTGTGTAGCCTTGGCCGTGCCTCGGTTTCCCTGTGGGTCGGAGCAGAGTGTACCCGGGTCGTGGCAGGGGAGAGCTGCTCTCAGTGGGGTTTGTGGGGTGCAGAGGAGGAGGAGCACCTCTCCCTGTCTCTGGGACATGAGGTGACATATGGGGACACAAAACAGCTCAGCTGTGTGCCCAGGGGTGGTGCTTGTGGGATGGGCCGCTCCCCAGATAAGGTCCCCAAGTACAAACTGGGACAAGCTGGAGCATCTTTGGAGCTGCTTAAATACCCTGTGGTGGCAGAGCTCCGCGGCTGGATTTGACCTTGGCAGAGAGCACATGGGGATGCCCGGGTGGGACTCACCCTGGCCCTCTGGCAGAGCATGGGTGCTGCTGGGCTCAGTCCTGGGCCAGGAGAGCGGGGAGGGGGTGAGCGGGGCTGGCTGCTGACTCAGCACCTTTGCACTGCGGTGGCTGTGGGCGCGCTGGTGATGCAGTTGTGCTGCGGGGACCCGGGCGTGCAGCTGCCTGCTCCAGAGCCGATCCCCAGGGCTGGGGCTGTGGGGCTTTCAATGCCCTGGGGAAGTCCTCGTGTGACCCTGGGACTGCTGTGATATGCGAGTGTCCTTTTGGGCCTCATTTTTTGTTGGGGGTGGAAAGAGAGGTGACATTGCATCCCACCACAGTGGTGGCAGCATCCGCACCCCCGCCAGCCAGGTACTGCCCTGGCTCCATCATGAGCATGAAACGGAGCAGTGGCAGCAGCTTCTGGCATCAGGACTGTGAGGTGCCACGTGGCTCGGGGATCGGCATGTGTGTCTGGCTCATGGCACACTGTGGGCACCGTCCCATACCACCACGATGGTGCTGCTGGCAGCCTGCAGAGCCCGTGGTCCCCTCTGGCAGGGCTGGGGGCTGCCAGCAGTGTCCCCCCAGGAGGGATGCTCTCAAGCTGGCACCCGCCATGCTCTGACTGGCCTGGCTCTGGCTTCCTCGCAGCTACTTGAGCTCGCCGAAGCCCGGAGGCGGGAGCAGATGTTTGGCTCAGCTCCCCGGGAGCAGCGGGGGAGCAGCCGCCCTCCTCTCGTGCTCTGAGCAGGATTGGCGCTGGCTCTCTGCTCCTTTTCCTCGGACGCCCCTCGCTTGGTGTTGGCCGCTCTGGCCTGACCCCTCAGCGCCGTCCCAGCGAGCCCGTGAAGTCATTCCTTGGCGGGGGCGTCCCGCGGGGCACGGCTGTGGCCCCGCACGTGGCCCGGCGTGTGTGCGGGGCCCTGGCCCGGCCAGCCAGGGCAGGCGGGGGGTGGGGGAAATGGTGTTGGATAAATATTTGCTGTGCTGCGCCGTGTGCTGGGGCTCGCTGGGGTTCCTCCCTCCAGCTGGGGATGGGGGACGGTCCCAGAAAGGGGCTCCAAAACCACTCAGGGCACTGCCGCCGTGGAAGTGCCCTTCCCCTGCTGGCTCCCTGCTGTGGGGTTTGGCTCCAGGTGCCCAGCACTGACCCCCGGCCCCTGGGGCTGCTTGGGCCGGGCAGCTGCAGCCGTGACCCCATGCCCCATGGGGCACCTTTTGGGAAGGGGATCCCGGGTTTGTGGGGCTCGGGGGGTGCAGGGCACCTGGGGGTCAGTGCACACCCAGGATTTGGGAAGCTGCGGGCCTCCGTGGCTTGTTGGTGGGGTTGGGTGTGAACATGGAGCAGAGCTGAGCCCAGGGCTGGACCTTGCACACCCATATGTCCCTGGGGGGGGAGCTGCTTAGGGGGATCTGCCCCCCAAATCCTACTCCCCACCCACTTGCTGCCCGGGAAGCTCAAGACCTGGCTTTGCCGTGTGCCGCTCTGCTGCTCACGAAGGGGCCTGTTTGCTGTGGCTGGAGGTGTCTGAGGCCATGGGCTTTTCCAGAAAATGGGAAAAATAGGAATTTCGCAAGCGGGCTGAGTCACGGCGCTCCCCCACCCCGGTGCTGCCCTGAGACTCTCTGACGGCCATAGGCAGCTGCTGCAGCCCCGCCGTGCTGCCGCCGTGGCCCCCAGTGAGGCTACGTGTGTCACCCTTCCCGAAACGGCTGGAGATCCCCGCACAGGGACTCACTTCCTCCGGGGTTTCCGCCACTCGGGGGGTGCTGTAAGGGTGACTCTGCAGTGTCCCCCACACCGCGGGGCTGGCGGGGCTCGGCGGCCCTGCTGGCCCGGTGGCCAGGCGTGTGGCTGGGGTCGGTGGCTGATCTCATTGCTGCGGGCGGGCGAGTGCTGGCTGACACCCCCCCGGCACCGGCCTCGCTACCTCGGGGAGATCGCACCCTGCTCTTGCTGCGGCCGGCAGCGCAGAGCTGGAGCGGAGGCACAGCCTGGCCATGGGCTCCCCCTCGCAGGGGCCACGCACGCTCCGGGTTCCCGTGGGGGGAGTCCCCTGCCACCCCCAAGGGACCTGGGGGGGTTGGGGACCAGAGGCAGTGCTGCCTGGAGAATGGGGGACTAGACCAACTGCTGGGATGTGATGCTGATCCTCTTCTCTTGCTGGGTGAGCTCAGGCGAGTCAGACCCCCCCCTTCCTTGCCTCAGTTTCCCCATCTGCAAGGTCTCTGCAGCCCCTGTTCCTCTGAGCACGGCTTCGCTGAAGGGTGTCGGATCCCGGTATCCAAAATGCAAGTGGGAAGCTCCTGGCGTCAGGGAAGTCTGGCCTGTGGGAGGGCTAAGGGTTTGGGGGGGTACCTGGGGTTTTGGGGCAGG
>NW_015090877.1:799672-801481 GCF_001431845.1 Calidris pugnax
GGGGCTGTTAAGGGGACATGGGGGTGTGCAGGGGGCTGTGGGGATCCTAAGGGAGTCCAGGAGAGGGTTATGGGTGCCGTGATGCCCTGAGGTGGTTCCTGAGGCGGAGATGAGGGGGAAGTGGAGCCACCCTTGCCTGTGCCCGTGGGGAGTCCCCAACCCCCCCGATTGTGATTTATGAAGCTAATTGTTTTTTCTGCCTCATTAAGTGGAGGAGAAGGGGAGGGAGGGAAGAGCCCCAGCTGTACCCGTGCTTTCCTCACCAGTCCTGCCAGAGCAGCACGAGGCTGTGATGGGGGGCAGTGATGGGGGGCACATCCACAGAGCCCCCTTGGTGCCAGTGACCCACTGAGGTGGGGTGTGGAGACCCCCCCCGTGCAAGCCCTGTATTTCCTCCCCTGGCGCCACCAGGGCAGAGCAGGAGGAGAGGGCTGGGGCAGAGCAAGAGGGGCTCGCTGCAGGGTGGGCTTCAGGCAGGTGGTGGGGGTTCGGCAGCACCAGCCTGTCAGGGACGTGAGTGCTGGGAGCCCTGGCTCGTGCCCGCGGGTCCGTCTGGCACAGGTGTCTGCTGGTGGGAGATGGGTGGAGCAGGGAGACCTGGAACCCTCCAGCTCCAACAGCAGCTGCTGCTGGGAAGGGGCTGGGGGTGCCCCTCTGCGCAGGGTCTGTGCTGCTGCTGGTGGCTGCTGTGGCCGACAGCGATTCTCTGCCATCATCTCGCACCAGACCTGCCGGGGTTGAAGCTGCCTTTGCCGCTGTGCCAGGCTGGCTCCCCCCGCCACCCCGGATGCCCTGAGTCCAGATCTGGGCCCAGAGAAAGCCAGAGCTGCTCCTCCGATGGCTGCCCGAGCTGGCCATGGTGGGGCCGGGGCAGGCGGCCAGGAGAAGGGGAGGGAGGGGACGGCGTCTGGCATCGTGCCAGGCCGGAGGGACGGCGGGGATGCGATGCCGGACAGGCTGTGCCGCCGCACCCATTGGCACACACCGACGTGGGGCCATCGCCCCGCAGCAGGGCCTGCGGGAGATACCGCACGCCTGGGCCTGAGCCCCCGCCGAGGGCTGGGGGATGCTGCGGGGATGGCGGGTGCGGGCAGGGTCTCATCGGTGGGGACAGGGACGCTGGCTCCGAAGTCAGGGGTCCGTGGTCCTCCCTGCCAAGCCGTGCCGAGCCGTGCCATGCCGAGCTGTGCCGCGGCACCTTGCCTGGCCGGGGCGAGCACCGGGGCCGGGGCTGCGCAGGGAGGAGGGAGCCGAGAGAGACTGCAGTTGCCGCCGGGAGAGGCTTGAGGAAGGAATTACTTATTTCCCAGCCGCAGGGACCGGGTCTGTTTCTCCGGGGCTGCAGTTAACCCTCTCTGCCCGCCGCGGCCAAACCGACAGAGGTGTCCCCGGTGTTACCGGCACCCTGGGGTGCAGGTCGTGTTCTGATACCAGAGAGAGACAAAAAAAGTCAGAAATAGGCTTTTTGGTCGATTAAGCACAGGGCCGTGTGGGTGCGGGTGCCCTCGCAGGAGCTGGGGTCACTGGGAGCAGCTGCCCTTGCACCCCGTGGGGCTGCGCAGGGGCAGAGCCCCCCATGGGACCCACGGCGGGAGGTGGTGCCTTTGAGGGGGGCTTGGGGGGCGCTGGGGTCAGGTGTGGGGCACTGAGGCCAGGCTGAGGGATAGCCTGGGGGCAACTGATGCCAAATTACGGGCTGGACTCGGGGGCACTGGAGCTGCCTGTGGGAATGTGAATGGGGGTTTGGGGTCTCGGGGGGGTGGGAGCCTGGGCTGAGACTGGGGGGATGTTCGGCTGAGGGACACCAGG
>NW_015090877.1:802317-825641 GCF_001431845.1 Calidris pugnax
GGAGCGGAGCGGAGCATCCCCGCACCGCCGCTCGCCCTTCCGCCGTGGGTCGGGTCCGTCCCCCGCTGCCCCCGGAGCGCAGCCGCCACCTCGGGTCGGGGTGTGCATCACCGGGATCTTTCCGGCCGGTGGAGGGTTCCGCACGCCCGGCCGGTGCCGGGGAGGACGGTCACGCCGCCGCAGCCCCCGCCTCGCCGCCGTCCTTGAGCATCCCTTCCCCGGGAGCCGCGGGGACAGAGCGGCGCGGGGCCGGCGGGTCCCCGCCCTCCGAGCGGGCTCGGTGCGTGCCGTGAGGGAGGTGGGGAGTCGCTCTGTGTAAGATGGAGGGGCTGGAGCACAAAGCAGGGATTGAGTTTTGCCCCCGGCGTGACGCTGCGGCATGGCTGCCCCCGTTTGGGGTCTGCGGGGGGCACTCGGGTGACCTTGGCCAGTCGGGACCGAGGTGCCTGGGCTTGTCCCTGCTCCGGGAGTCACTGGTGCCGCGGGGCAGCGTGAGTTGAGCCTTTCCCTGCTCTGCTGGGTACAGCATACACATGCTGGTTTGGGGGACCCGTCGGGTGTGTGTGTGCCAGCCCCGGCAGAGCTGGAGGCACCCCATGGTGTCTCTGGCTCCTGGGCCTCGCCCCATGGCTTCAGTGCTTTTGGGATGTCACCTGTGACCCCTGTGCTGCCCTTGTGGGGCAACCCCTGTGGGGCTGCTAAGGAGAATCTGGGGTCACCTCCTGCCCCTGTTCAGCCCCTGGCCCTGGGGGTTCTGGTGTGGGGCTGGGAGAGTGTTGGTGTCACATTTGGTCATGGCCATGTGCCCTGTGCAGGACATGGTTCCCCAAAGCCCTGCTCCTCTCCCAGCAATGCCAGTGTGGGAGAGGGGGCTTTGCTTCCTGCTCTGGGGCAGGGATTTCTGTCCAGGTGAGAAATCACCCGCTGGAGCAGGGGGTGGTGGTGGGAGATGCTTGGAGCTGGGCAGCCCAGCAGCACATCCCAGGTACGTGGTCATAATTACCCCCTTCCTGGGCGGCAATGCCTGCAGGGCTCTGTTCCAAAAATTGCTGTGGGGATGAAGGGGGCCATGTTCATCCTGGCTCTGGCCAGTCCCTGATGTCTGGGAAGTGCAGGGTACACGGGGCTGGGACTGCCTGTGTTGCTCCATCCTGGGGTTTGGGCATCCCAGAGGGACAGTGGTGGCTGTTGATTATGCCCTGGCACCCCGGTTGGTGGAGGTGCCCAGCAGGTGTCCTTTCCAATGCCAGGCCCACCCTGTCCTGTCCCCAGTTCAGCCAGGGTCGCAGTGCCACTCAGGTGACATTAAGTGCCTTCACCAGCTGCTCAGGCTCTGGTGCTCACTGGGCTCCTCCTGCACCTCTGTGGCTCCGACGTCGGGGAATGGGTGTCTCCACATGGAGCAGGTCCGGCTGCAGCCCCCGAGCTCTGCTCCCCTCCCCTCCACCGCTGCCTGTCCCCCCCAGCTCCTTGCAGCCCCCTTGGAGGCTGCAGGGCCTCAATGACCTACTCAGCTGCTGACCTGAAAGGGGCTGTGCTCATCCTGCTGGAAGATGCTCCGTGCCCGTCTGTGCCGGATGGCCGCGGGCACAGCCCCGTGCTGCGGAGCTGGCCGGGCTCGTGGGGTATGTGGCAGCTGCTGCCCCGGCGCGGCGGTGACTGACGGCCCTGGAAATGGGCTTGTGCACGGTCCACTGAGCCCCTGGCATGGAGTATCTGCCCCGGCACCGCGGCGGTGCCTGTACCTGCTGCCTGTGCCACCGTGGGTGCAGGGGGGGGCAGGGTGCAGCCGGGCAGTGGGTGGGGGCCGCCCGAGGAAGGGTGGGTTCCACAGGGTGGCTGGTTTGTTTGCTCCAGCTGGTCCCTGCCCTCTCCGGTGACCCTCCCGACCCTCTCAGCGGGGCAGGTTGCAGGGGCTCGGTGCCAGGCACAGTGCTGCCAGCCCTGCTGGCATGGACACTGGCCTCCCTGCCCTGCGCAGGTACCTTCCGTCCCCAAAAAACCCCGTGGGGGCCTCAATGGCGAGACGGGTGGTGGGGGCTCATGTGCCAGTGGGGCACCGAGCCTGTGCTGGGCTGCAGCCAGCTGTGGCCACTGAGTGCCAGCTCCTGCCGCGGCCCTGCAGCGGGTGCCACCAGGAGCTGAGGTTTGTGCCCCCACATCCGGGAAATCCCACGGGTGGCAGGACCTGCCGGGCAGAGCTGGGGCTGACGCCGGCTCTGCCCTTGCAGCTGGGATGAGAGCAGCTCCATCAGCAGCGGCCTCAGCGATGCCTCCGACAACCTCAGCTCGGAGGAGTTCAACGCCAGCTCCTCGCTCAACTCCCTGCCCTCCACCCCCACCGCCTCGCGCAGGAACTCGGCCATAGCGGTAGGTGCCTCTGGTGCCCGGACCCTTCCTGGCACTAGTCCACGGTGGGAAAATTACCATCAAATGATGTTTATAGGTCTTTAGATTTGTGTGTGCCTGGAATATCACAAGGCTGACTCTTGTCTCAAGACTGCTCACACAAAATGTGAAGTGCGCTTCTTATTTAAAGTAAAATCAAAGTAGAAATGGGTCAAAATCTTCCTGTTGAAAGTTAATTCAAGGAAGGAAATGTGCACCCGAATGTCTTCTGTCCTTTGAACTTCCAACCTAGATATTTTATTTTAGGAATTATAATTGGTTAAACTTGCAGGGTTGGAGGTGTGTAGTTTTGGACATGCCATTTTCTTTGGGGCTATTTTATAGGCTGGTATAATCCTACACAGTTCTACAGCAACCCGACTTTCTGGTCATAAACTACTTCACCCAAGTGCTCTATAGCACTGTGGCTTGGTGCCAGTCTCTGTGGGACAGAGGGGTTGGAGGGTGCCGGGGTGGGAAAACCGAGGCAAGGGCACAGGGTGTCTGCTCTGTGGGGATAGGTTTGGGGGGTGCCAGGAACACCCCTGACTCTGCTTTGCCTACAGCTGCGCACGGACTCGGAGAAGCGCTCGCTGGCAGAGAGCGGGCTGAGTTGGTACGGTGAGGGGGAGGACAAGGCGCCCAAGAAGCTGGACTACGACAGCAGCAGCCTCAAGATGGAGCACAGCTCCTCCAAGTGGCGGCGGGAGCCCTCGGAGGGTGGTGAGGAGGGGCCCAAGGGCGGAGAGCTGAAGAAACCCGTCAGCCTGGGCACCCCGGGCTCCCTCAAGAAGGGCAAGACCCCTCCGGTGGCTGTGACCTCCCCCATCACCCACACAGCCCAGAGCACCCTCAAAGTGGCAGGTAAGATGTGATTCAGGTAGGGTCAGGTTTCTCTGGTGGGGAGAGGGTTGGGTGGCATCTTTGTGGGCCTTCCCCGAGCATGTCGGCCACTGGGCTCCCTGTGGCTTGGACCTGGCAGCTGGATGTGGGCTGGAGGGGGTGGCAGGGCTGGGCACCTACGTGGGCAGCTTATGGGTCTGGCCCCACGCTGAGCCCTGTTTGGCCAGGGCCGTACCTGTCCCATGGCCTCATGGCCACGTGCTGGACTGGGGGCTGGCTGTGGCTCTGCCCCAACACCTGGGACAGTGGCATGTCCCTTCATCTCCATCGCATCCCTGCGTCCCCCATGCTGGCATCTGATCTGGGCTAGTTTGCACCCAAATGTCCCCAAAGCCTCCCAGACACTAACCCGTCCTTCCCTGCGCACCAGGCAAGCCTGAGACCAAAGCCACTGACAAGAGCAAGCTGTCTGTGAAGGGCACAGGGCTGCAGCGCTCCTCCTCCGACGCTGGCCGGGACCGCGCCGCCGATGCCAAGAAGCCACCCTCGGGTCTCACGCGCCCCTCGGCCTCCAGCTCCTTCGGCTACAAGAAACCGGCTCCCGCCACAGGCACAGCCACCGTCATGCAGGCGGGCGGCTCGGCCACGCTCGGCAAGATCCAGAAGAGCTCCGGCATCCCCGTCAAGCCGGTCAGTGGGAGGAAAACAAGTTTGGACGTCTCCAACGCAGCCGAGCCTGGCTTCCTGGCCCCAGGGGCTCGTTCCAACATCCAGTACCGCAGCCTGCCCCGGCCGGCCAAGTCCAGCTCCATGAGCGTGACCGGTGGCCGTGGCGCCAACCGCCCGGTCAGCAGCAGCATCGATCCCAGCCTGCTGAGCACCAAGCAGGGCAGCATCTCGGTGTCGCGGCTCAAGGAGCCGTCCAAGATCGGCGCCGGCCGTGGCACGCCAGCCCCTGTGAACCAGACGGACCGCGAGAAGGAGAAGGCTAAGGCCAAGGCGGTGGCACTTGACTCCGAGTGCGGGACGCTGAAGAGCGTCAGCTCACCTGAGAGCACCCCAAAAGCCCAGGCCAACCTCCCGCCGGCGGCCAAGGTGGCCGAGCTGCCCCCCACGCCTCTCAGGTATGATCCTTCCACCCCCAAGGACAGCAGGTCGCTGGCACGGCTGCACCCAGCACCCAGCCATGCCCAGCACCCAAGTCTCACCTGCTTTCTTACCTGTTTTCCCCCTTCCAGAGCCGCTGCCAAGACCTATGTGAAGCCTCCCTCGCTGGCCAACTTGGACAAGGTCAACTCCAACAGCCTGGACTTACCCTCCTCCAACGAGCTGCACCCCCCACACACTGCCAAGCTCCAGGACCTGCACCCGGCTGGCGGGCACCTCGCACCCTGCTTCAGCCCCAGTCCTGCCCCCATCCTCAACATCAACTCGGCCAGCTTCTCCCAGGGCCTGGAGCTCATGGGCGGCTTCAGCGTCCCCAAGGAGGGCAGGATGTACCCCAAGCTCTCAGGCCTGCACCGCAGCATGGAGTCCCTGCAGATGCCCATGAGTCTGCCCAGTGCCTTCTCAGGGGGCAGCACCACCACCCCCCCTGCCCCTGCGGCCGCACCCCCCGCCAGCACGGAGGAGGAGGAAGAGGCAGGGGAGCTGGGCTGGAGCGGGAGCCCCCGGCTCTCCCATCTGGACAGGTATGGCTGGAGGGAGGGCAAGGGGCTGCTGGGGCACCTCCATGGGCACGGAACCCTTCCTGCCATGGCCTTTGCCTGCTTCAAAGGCTTGTTCCTGCTACCTTTCTGTGGAAAAGCTCCCCGTCCCTGCAGCTCAGACCCCACGGCACCTTCCCTTGTCTGCGTGGGGATGTCATTGATCTTTCCTTCCTTTCCAGTGCCAACCGCGACAGGAACACGCTGCCGAAGAAAGGGTTGAGGTAAAAGAGCCCAAACCACTTTTGGGTGGTGCTGGGGAGGGAGGGTGGGCATGTGGAGCTTTCTTGGGGGGGGCTGGCAGTGCCCTCCATGCTGTGGAAGGCTGGGCCGTGGTGCAGTGGGCAGGAGCTGGGCCCACCTCACCCTGCTGGTCTCTGCTCTGCTCCCCAGGTACCAGCTCCACTCCCAGGAGGAGGCCAAGGAGCGGCGCCATTCACACGCCATCAGCAGCGGGCTCCCCGAGTCGGACGACCAGCAGGACCTGCCCTCGCCCCCTGCCCTCCCCATGGCGCTGGTCGGGAAGGGGCCGCTCACCAGCATCGGTCAGTGCCCTCACCGCCAGCCCCCTTCTGCTTGCTGCAAGCCCTGTCCCTCCTGCCCCCCATCGCCCCCCGCTCCCTGTGGGACTCGCTGGTGCTGCACTGGGTGCTGCTTTTCTCCTTGACACCCGTGGCCGCCCTCAAACCCAGCGCCTGGTGCTTTTGGTCCACTGAGGTGCTGGGTTGTGCCCCCGGGCCAGGGGGGTCCATCACCTCTGCTTTAGGGCATCTCATCCACCCTCAGAGCTCTGCCTGTGGCTCCCTGCCCCTCTGGGGGTGCTCGGTGGGGCAAGGGGTGAGCCCTGCCCTGCTCTTGACAGGGCTTACATGTTCCTGGAGGATTTGGGGGTGTCCAGGCATGCGGGTTGGGTCTGAGGTGGGGAACAATATGTGATGAGGTCCTCCCCTCCTGCACCCACAGGTGATGGGCTCTGGCATGGTGGTCCCTTTGTCCTTGAGTGATGGATTTCTTTCTCAGCCCTCGGTTACCTTGGTGCTGGTGTCCGGGTCTGCCCAGTGTAAATCTATGTTTTAGCTTTCCCGCAGTCTCCTGCTTTGGGACCGTGATCCCTGCTTCCGCTCTGCATCCCAGCCCTGCTTCCCCATCCCAATCCCAGGTCCCTGGCGTGACTCTGACCCTGCCTCTCCCCTGCCTTCTCCTTGTAGTGAGCCCCACTGCTGCCACAACCCCGCGGATCACCCGCTCCAACAGCATCCCCACCCACGACTCCACCTTCGAGCTGTACAGCACATCCCAGATGGGCAGCACCCTCTCCCTGGCCGACAAGCCCAAGGGCATGATCCGCTCGGGCTCTTTCCGGGACCCTGTGGACGATGGTGAGAGTCTGCTGTGCTCCTGCCCAGGCGAAGGAGGCTCCCCAAGGGGACGGAGGGACTCCCCACACAGTTGTCCCTTCCTCTTGGCACTGCTGTGGTGCTGTCAGATGGGCTGGTGCATCCCCTGCTCAGTGTCAGCAAGGCAGCCCCCGGGGGCCTGGTGGACCTCTCTGTGCTGGCATCTGCTCTGGGCCAGAGCCTGAGCTGACCCTCGTGGGTGCCCAGTGTCCCGTGTTGGCCCCAGGAGATTGTGGCACCAGGGAGGGGGGGATAACAAGCAGCCAGAGAGGGTGACAGAGCCTGGGGGTGGTGCAGGTGCAGGGTGCTTCCCATGCCCTGCTGCCATCTGGGGAGGTCACCAGCCACATGTCAATAACCAAGCAGTGCTGAGCAGCTGCCAGCTCACCCTCTGCCCCTCCAGCTCCCCACAGAGCCCCCCCCTTCACTGGGACCTCCGTCCCTTGCACCCTGCTATGCCCTGCGCCTGCAGCCCCTGGGGATGCCACTGGCTGGGGCACGCTGACACCCTGGGTTTTATTCTGTTGCAGTTCATGGATCGGTGCTGTCCCTGGCCTCGAGCGCATCCTCCACATACTCCTCCGTAAGAGCCGCCTTTGTGCTGCGCCGCTTTGTGCATGGCTGGGGGGGTGGGTGGGAAGGGGGGGCTCTGTGCATGCCTCTGCCTTGTGCCGAGCCTGTCCGTGCCTCGCTGCCTTCCTGACTCCCTGCCTCTGTCTGTCTGTCCCTCTCTGCTCTCATGCTGCCAGGCTGAGGAGAAGATGCAGTCTGAGGTGAGCCCGCACCTTCTGCTTGTCGCCCGCCCCTGTCACCCTGGGGAGGTGGGTACCCGGCCCCTCTCACTCCCTCTGCTCTCTCCCCACAGCAAATCCGCAAGCTGCGCCGTGAGCTGGAGTCCTCGCAGGAGAAGGTGGCCACCCTGACGTCCCAGCTGTCTGCTAATGTGAGTCCCTGCAGGACACCACCCACTGCAGGACACGCTGCTCTGTGTCCCTGCCCTGCGTGGGGCTGGTGCTAACCTGTGCCCGTGAGAGCCTTCGTTTCTCCTCTCCACCCCACGCCTGGCAGTGGGTGCTTGCCCAGGCATGGGTGCTCACCCCTTTCTCCACCTCTCCCAGGCCAATCTGGTGGCAGCTTTTGAGCAGAGCCTGGTGAGCATGACGTCCCGCCTGCGGCACTTGGCTGAGACCGCTGAGGAGAAGGTGGGTGCTGTTGGGGTACCAGGCAGGCACTGGGGGGCACTGGCAGCACGGGAGGGTGCTCATGGAGCTGGAGGATGCTGGACTTGGGTGAACCTGCTGTGGCACTGCCCACCCAAGGGTGCTCTCGGGGTGGGTGAGCTCTGTGCTATCAGAACACACTCTATGGCTCCCACTCTGCTCCCCCAGGACACGGAGCTGCTGGACCTGCGAGAGACCATTGACTTCCTGAAGAAGAAGAACTCAGAGGCCCAAGCCGTGATCCAGGGTGCCCTGAATGGCACTGATGTCACCCCCAAAGGTAAGGAAGGTATGGCACTGCAGCCCCCCTCCCCCAGCGATACAGCCCTTCTTTAGCTACTTGCCTAAAGCCAGGTGGGCCGCTCCTGCCTGGGGCTGGCACAGGACCCCAGGGGACACCTCATTCACAGGAGGTGGTCACACGGGGTGCAGGGTCCCCTGGGCAGCAACAGCTCTTCCCCACCTGGGACCCCTGATCATCTGAAGCCAGGGTTGGACAGCCAGAGATGTTGCTGTGGGAGGTCTCAGTGCTGGTGCCTGGGGGTGATGTCCCTGGGACACTTCACTGGGCCCTTTGCTGACAGCCCAGTTTTGGCTGCTGGTCTTGGCTTTGTTCCCATGGGTGCTGTTTCTATGGCCCCAGAGCCCCAGTGTGAGTGCAAAGTGCTGGCAGGGAGGTGGCCTGGGACAGAAGCAGAACAATGTGTGCTCTGGGTATCTCCCTGGGGTTTGAGGACACTGTCCCAAATGGCAGTGCCTGTGGGGTGTCTAAGCCCCATGTCATCTTAGGAGGTGGCTCCAAGAGCTCAGAAGGTGTGTGGGTGGGAGAAGGGAAGGGGTGCACAGGGGAGTGTGTGGGTGGCTCTGGTGTTGGGGCAGGTGCAGTTTGCTGATACCTCTTTTCCCATTCTCTCCCACTTCTCTCGCTGGCCCCAGAGCTGCGCATCAAGCGGCAGAACTCCTCTGACAGCATCTCCAGCCTCAACAGCATCACCAGCCACTCCAGCATTGGCAGCAGCAAGGATGCTGATGCCAAGAAGAAGAAGAAGAAGAGCTGGGTGGGTTGGATGGGGTGCTGACAGGAGGAGTGGGCCTTGGGGAGTGTCTGGTTGGGGTCAGCCCCCCGAGCCAGCTGCTTGTGGTCTACCTTGGCATTGAGGTGTTGATCCCCTCTGTCCCTGGGGGACAGCACTGGCGAGGAGAGTGTGGCCACCATGGATTTGTGTCTTGAAGTGTCAGCTGGCACTTCTTCAGCCCCTCTGGGAGTTTGCCAGCCCTAGTCCTGCTCGCCTGCTCCCTTGTTTGTTCCCCATGTGTGTCCCTTCTGCCCACTCAGGCTCTGGCAGCGTGGGGGGCTGGACACCTTGGCCAGGCAGCCCCTTCCCTGTGCCATGTAGTTCTGAGCTGGACGCGTGATTAAGTCTTGCTTTGTTTTGTTTCTCTCCCCCTATGCTGACCTCAACCCTTTTTTTCCAGGTGTACGAGGTAAGTCCTACGCTGTCCCCTCCACGCCATACTGTGCCCGGCCAGGGCCCTCGCTCCATTCTGTGGGACGGTGCTCATGACACTACCCATTCCATCCATCCCACCAGCACTAACCCCCAGCACGGGCTATCCCGGAGCCCCAGCTGGGCTCCACGCACCTTGGCTGCTTCCTTACATGTTGAAGCCAAAATATGCACTCACATGGAGGGGCTGAACTGCCCCGGGTGGCCCTGAGGCGGGAGGAAGGGCTCAGATGGGGACGTGTCCCAGAGATGGGGACAGTCCCCTTCTCGCCTTGGGGAGGCAGGCACTCACCTGACTCCCTGCAGCCAGATCTTTTGGGACAGGGACCTCACTGCAGCCCTGCCGGTGGCACCATGGCGTGGTGCTGCCATTGCCAGGGCTGGCCTGACATGCCCTGGGTGACTGTCCCTGTTGGGACCCATGTGGGTCCCAGTGCTTTCCTGCCATCAGCAGAACCTGACTGGGTTTTTTATGCTGAAATGCAATGTTTTTTGTTTTGGGGACTCCCCACACCAGCTTGCTTGGTGCCTGTGGGAGCTGAGCTGGATCCTGCCCACTCTCCGTCCCCTCTCCCTCCCACCTCCCCCCGGAGCAGGCCCTGGTCCTTCCGGGGGACTCAGTGTGAGCCCGGGGTGCTCCTTTGCAGGCTGGTGGTGCGTAAGCGGGACCCAGGCCCGGTTTGGCCCCTGCAGTGTCCTTCTGTCCTCCCCGGCCCCAGCACGCCGCTCACCCGCCCGCTGCTTGCTGTGCTGTCTGCATGCTGCATGCCCCGCTGGCACCCCCGGGCATCTCACGGGGGGCTGGCTGCCCTCTCTGCTTCCAGGAGGAACCCCACAGCGCAGAGGGGGGTGTGGGGCTGACATTGTCCCACCAGGACTCCAGCTCCGCAGTGGCTGGAGGAGGGGATGTCCCCCGAAATGCCACTTGCTGGGGTGGCTGCAGTGGGGTCAATGTGCGGATGGCATCAGCCCTTCCCAGTGTACCAGGGGCTGGTGCGGTGCCTGAACACCCTGATGTGGGTGCTGGGGAAGGAGGACTGGGGGGATCCTGACTGGTATGTAGGTCCCGCTCTGTGGGGCTGTTTGGCTATGTCCAGGCCGGGGCTGGTGCATTGTACAGAGGGCTGTGCTCCCCATCCATGAGCTGTGCCAGCAGCACGGGCTCAGGCCGGAGCCGTCCCTGGGGCAGGGGTGGGCACCATCCTCCCACAGGGATGGATATGGTGTTACTGGTCCCAGCCCAGACTTTGGGTCCTGTGCAGGCGAGGGCCCTGGGGTAGGACAAGGACCTGCTCGCAAGGCTGTGCTGTTGGGCTGTCTGTAACAGGAGCATTTCTGTCTCCTGTAGCTACGCAGCTCCTTCAACAAGGCCTTCAGCATTAAGAAGGGACCCAAGTCAGCCTCGTCCTACTCAGATATTGAAGAAATCGCCACACCAGACTCGTCGGCCCCCTCCTCCCCCAAGCTGCAGCATGGCTCCACAGAGACCGCCTCGCCCTCCATCAAATCCTCCACGTCCTCCTCCGTGGGCATCGACACGGCTGAGTACGTGGGGCCAGGGCTGGTGGCACAGGGTGGGGAGGGCCAGTCCCGGGGGCTGCAAGCTCCTGCCCTGGACACGTGCAAGACTCGGTCTCTCCCTTGGCCCAGGCTCTTCCAAGGCCATGGCGAGGGCGAGCCGGAGAAGAAGGAAGTGTCAGAGCTGCGGTCAGAGCTGTGGGAGAAGGAGATGAAGCTGACGGACATCCGCCTGGAGGCCCTCAACTCGGCCCACCAGCTGGAGCAGCTGAGGGAGACGATGCACAACATGCAGGTGAGGACCACTGCCAGAAGCCCGGCTGGCTCTGAGCACCTGGGCGGCCACAGTCCCTGCGCCCCCACAGCCCTGCTGCGGCCCTGGGGTGCTGCTGGTGTCCAGCTCCTCACCCTGTGCTGTAACGGGTTCTCCCCCAGCTGGAGGTGGATCTCCTGAAGGCAGAGAACGACCGGCTCAAAGTGGCCCCGGGACCCTCGGTGGTGCCAGGCTCCGTTCCTGGCCACATCACGAGCACATCGGCCTCTTCTTCCCCGCGGCGCTCCCTGGGTCTCACCCTTGGCCATGCCTTCAGTCCCAGCCTGGGGGACGCAGGTAGGGGTGATGGACCTGCTGGCGGACGGGGAAGGGTTGGGACAGAGACGTGTGTGGTGGGAATGTGCTGCTGCTCGCCTGGAAGCAGCTGAGCACAGGGATCTGTCGTGCTGCCAGTGCCATGATCTGCTGCAGCAGGATTTGGCTCAGGCTGGGCACGGTCAGGCTCGGTGGCTCGGCTCTCCCAGCCAGCACAACCTCACTGCTCTGTCCCTAGATGTGTCCCCCATGGACGCCGTCAGCGCTGGCACCCAGAAGGATGAGCTGACGCTGCGAATTGTGGTGCGCATGCCACCCCAGCACATCATCAAGGGGGTGAGTGTGGACTGTGTGGGGAGCCTGCCTTGCCCCAGTGCCATGGCCCTGGACGAGGGGCAGAGGACACCCATCTTGGGTACGGTGCTCCAACCTGTGCACCTCTGCCTTGGCTCCTAGGACCTCAAGCAGCAGGAGTTTTTCCTGGGTTGGACCAAGGTGAGCGGGAAGGTGGACTGGAAGATGCTGGATGAGGCCGTTTGCCAAGTCTTCAAGGTAGGAATAGGAAGACCCTGCTTTTGAGACCCATCTTTTATGCTTCTCCACCATGTCTGATGCTCCTTGGCCCAGGTCCTTACCGGGGTCTCCTGGAGCTGCTGAGCACCACTTGCTCCCTGCCAGCCCTCAGGGGCACCGACAGCCCTGTCCTTGTCCTCGTAGGATTACATCACCAAGATGGATCCTGCTTCCACGCTGGGGCTCAGCACCGAGTCCGTCTACGGCTACAGCATCAGCCACATCAAGCGCATCCTGGACACGGAGCCACCGGAGCTGCCGCTTTGCCGCAGGGGCCTGACCAGCATCGTCGTGACGCTCAAAGGTCAGTGTGGCTGAGAGGCTCCATTGCTGTCCCATCTTCCCTCTGCTGTGGGGTGTCGTGGGGCAGGAGCGGGACCCTTAGCCCTTCTCTGTCTGCAGGCTTGAAGGAGAAGTGTGTGGACAGCCTGGTGTTTGAGACTCTCATCCCCAAGCCCATGATGCAGCATTACATCAGCCTCCTGCTGAAGCACCGGCGGCTCATCCTCTCGGGGCCCAGCGGCACCGGCAAGACCTACCTGACCAACCGCCTGGCCGAGTACCTGGTGGAGCGCTCGGGTCGGGATGTCACCGAGGGCATCGTCAGCACCTTCAACATGCACCAGCAGTCCTGCAAGGTGAGGGCGTGCAGCAGCCCGGGAGCATCCCTATGGGCACTGGTGCTGGGGTCCCCCTTGGCAGCCGTGCCATGGCCCCACGCGTGACACCCGGCCCGTTTGTTGCAGGACCTGCAGCTGTACCTCTCCAACCTGGCCAACCAGATTGACAGGGAGACGGGCACGGCAGATGTGCCCCTGGTCATCCTCCTGGACGACCTCAGCGAGGCAGGTTCCATCAGTGAGCTCGTCAACGGTGCGCTCACCTGCAAGTACCACAAATGGTAAGGGCCCCACTGCACCCTCCTCCATGCAGCCTCTCAGGCTCATGCGCGCTCCCCGCTGCTCTCCAGGATCCCTGGGCTTGTGGAGATGAGTCTGCACGGCTGCGTGTGTCTGCTGTGCTCACATCAGCTGTGCCATGGGCCAGGGTGATGCAGGGTGCTTTTTCTCATGGATCTTGTCTCTCTCTGTCATTCACTCAGCCCCTACATCATTGGGACCACCAACCAGCCTGTGAAGATGACTCCAAACCACGGCCTCCATCTCAGCTTCAGGTGGGGATCATACATCTGTGGGAGACCATCCCTGTGGGGTTGGGGTGGGTAGAGGCCATCACTGCTGCCCCTTGGGCAGTCCTGGGGACACGTCCTGTGATTGGGGACCCTGATGAGGACCGAGCCCCAGGCCTGTCCCTGCCAGAAGGACCTGATACCCCAACATTGGGCACATGCAGTGTGGGGGTGCTAGGAGGTGTCCTGAGGATGCTGGGGAGCAAGGAAGCTTGTGTGGAGACCCAGCCCCGGACACCCGACTCTTTCCCCCAGGATGCTGACCTTCTCGAACAACGTGGAGCCGGCCAACGGCTTCCTGGTGCGCTACCTGCGGCGGAAGCTGCTGGAGTCAGACACGGACGTCAACGCCAACAAGGAGGAGCTGCTGCGTGTGCTGGACTGGGTGCCCAAGCTTTGGTACCACTTGCACACCTTCCTGGAGAAGCACAGCACCTCCGACTTCCTCATCGGTATGGCCCTGCCACCCACCTCCCTCCTCTGCCTCGCACTGCCAGGAGCTGTGGGAGCCCCTAGGGGCTGGGACAAAACCCTCCCCAAGGAGTGTGGGGAGCTGACACGTGCCCCGTGTCCCCCAGCCCCACAGAAAAAATGACGTGGGCGATGCACACAGTATTGCTCCTCCCTGGGTGGCACTTGTTCCCGTGCCCTGTGGGAGCTGTCACTGTGGTGTCAGGCGATGCTGCCTGTCCCGTTGGCACCTGCCTTGGGCACGGAGAGCCATGTTTTCCCAGGCAGGTCTCCCTTTGCCTCGCTGTATTTTTGGGGGATAGATGGAACATAGCAGCCCCTTCCCTTGCCCAGGAGCTGGTGTTCTGCCTGTGTGCATCAGGCAGGTGCTGCTTGGGCACAGCTCCCAGGAGGTGGTTGAGCCTGGGGCACCCTGCGCAGCCAGGCTTGCCCGCCTTGGTGCCGTGCTGCCACGGGGCCAGTGACTGGAGGAGGGGGACCTAGCTTCCATTTTCACTGTCTGCCTTTCCCCCACAGGTCCCTGCTTCTTCCTGTCCTGCCCCATTGGAATTGAGGATTTCCGGACCTGGTTCATCGACCTGTGGAACAACTCCATCATCCCTTACCTGCAGGAGGGGGCAAAAGATGGACTCAAGGTACCCAGACCTGCCTGGCATGTGGGGACACAAGCCAGTGGTGCTTGGGGACATGCTGATGTAGCAGTCTTAAAGGGGCAGGGAGAGGGGAAAAGCTGGGATTTTGGGCACAGGTGGCATCTGTGTTGGTCCCTGCCCTGCCTGCGGCTGCAGTGGGACATAGCCCCATCCTGGGGGGCTCAGGGTGCCATGTCACCACCTCTGGCACGTGCTGAGGAGGCCGCTGCTTCTTGCTCCCTGTCTGCAGGTCCACGGGCAGAAGGCAGCCTGGGAGGACCCCGTGGAGTGGGTGCGGGACACCCTGCCCTGGCCATCGGCGCAGCAGGACCAGTCCAAGCTGTACCACCTGCCCCCACCCACCATCGGGCCCCACAGCACCGTTTCCCCTCCTGAGGAGCGCACCGTCAAAGACACGACACCCAGCTCCCTGGACTCGGACCCTCTGGTATGGCCATGGGGAGGAGGGCTGGGCAGTGCTGGTGGAGTGGGGAGAGCAGGGTGGAGCTGTGCTTCACTTTCCCAGTCACTTTTCAGTGTAAATACCCTTAACTTGGGGCTGCAGAAGCGCTTGTGCTCCCGGGAGGAGCACTGGGTGTGGGATGGTGGCACTGGCTGGCAGACAGCACGCTGAGGGACACTGTGATGTGCCCGTGAACGGGCACGGTGTGGTGGTCTAGGAGGTGTCGTGTCCACACGCAGGCGCACACAGACTGGGGCTGGCACATACGTGTCCCGGTGTGTCACCCGCAGCGGCTGTTAGCAGGCAGTGGGCTGACACGTGTGATGACAGCTGATGGCCAGGATGATCCCACCACACTGCCTTGGTGTGCTCAGCCTTGAGCATCCCAGCTGTGCCCACGGCCAGATCCTGGTGACGGGGAGGGAATTTGCGGGATCTCTGGGCTTTGCTTTACCCTCTAAGGAGCTTCTTAAGGTGGCTGGTTTGTACGGGAGGGCAAGGACGGCCAAGTGGCCTTGGCTTCCCCAAGGCATCCGCTAACTTGTCCCCCTTGGCCTTGGTGCCGTGTCCCCTCCCCACAGATGGCCATGCTGCTGAAGCTCCAGGAAGCCGCCAACTACATCGAGTCTCCGGACCGTGAGACCATGGTGGATCCCGACCTGCAGTCGACTCTGTGAGGCCCGGACGTGCCGGCCCAGGCAGAGGGGAGCCGCCGCCAGCCTCCTGCCAGGCTGCTCTCCTTTTCCTTTGGCATCCCGGAGCATGGGGCTGGCGAGCGAGCGGAGAGGACCGGGGCTCCGGCGCGTCCGGGCGGAGCGTGGGGAAGCTCGGCTCATCTGTGGGAGAGCGCGAGGTGCCGTGTCCCCTCCCGACCTTGGGGGTAGGAGAATCCTGGTTTCTCTTCTTGGTTTTTTCTGTCTCTATTGCAAACTCTCGGGCTTTGGGGCCAGGGCAAACCATGCGGCTGAGCCCCGGCTCCCGAGAGCTGCAGGAAGGCCCCTGCGTGGGGCAGGGACCCCGCGGGAGCCACCTGTGCTGAAGCTGGGGGGCACAGGCAGAGCGTGTGGCTGCAGGACGAGAGTGTGGGCGCGGGGGTCTGCAGCCCCCTCTCCACCCCACCAGGCACAGCTGAGGGCAGGCGATGGGCCCCGCTGCTGCAGGACGTGCCCACCTCGCGCTGGCCGAGGGGAGCGCGGCTCTCGCCACGTCTTTGTACGTTCCCCATTCCACCCGCATGGCAGCCACTGTGACCAGGACAGCCCAATAAACCCTGCTTTGGTTATTTTATTTTGTTTTTCCCCCTCCCATTTTCCTTTGGCCGAGTCCAGACTTTGCTTTGGTCCCTTTTTTTGTTCTGGTTCTTCTCTTGCCTGGCCAGGAGCCCGTGGCCCGGTGCCCACCGCTTCCCCCTAAGCAGCTCCCTTTCCCTTTGGTTTCTTTTGCAGCTGTTGGTTCCACCACTCAAACCACCTCTGTCACAAACTGGTGCTCACTGGACAATCTCCAGTCCCTGAACCCACCTCCCAGGGCCTCACAGCTTGGCTGAGATGGGATGTGGCAGCCGGGGACGGGGGGTGCTCCCAGGGCAGCCCCTTGCCTGGTGCCCCCCCTCTCCCCTTCCCCAAAAGCACAAGGCAGAGTCTGGGGACCAGGCCAGGATGCCATGGGGCATGTCCCCAGGGTACCCAGTGCTGGCCATGGGGACATCACTGCTGCCCTGGGCAGCCCAACGCCTGCCCTGTCCCCTCAGTGCTCTGGGGGGGGCACAACCTGCCCCACGTCCCCTCACTGCTCTCAGGCCAGGGGGCTGTGGGCTGGTGAGTGGTGCCTGGGGGTAGTCCCCATGCCGCTGGCTCCCCAAGGCCCTGTGCCCTCCTGTGCCCTGGCAAGGGTCTCTGCCCTGTGTCAGGGGTCTGGGGACACCTAAGGCTGCCACTTGTCCTCTTGGCCCTGTTGTGTAATGTCACAGGCAAGGCTCCTGGCATGGAGGGGATCACCCCGGTGCTGCCGTGGTGCCTTAGTCCCCGCCGAGTGGGAAGGGGGCACACGGGGCCTGTGCTGGCACCTTTGCTGCGGTGTCCTGTGACTGTCCCCACAGCCGCCTTGGCGGGGAGGGGATGGGGGTGCTAGCACTGCCCTGAGCACGGCCAGCTGGGGCTGCTGCCATCGGCTCCTCTCGCATGCCTGTCCCCAGGCACGACTCGGGGCGCTCTGCGGGGCCAGCACCTCCCTCCCCTCACCCAGCCGGGCTCTGTGCCCGCTGCTGCCTTTGGCCATGGCCCAGCTCGGCTCCCGCCCTCCGCCGTGGCCCTGGAGAGCCTTTTGGGGCGAGGTGACCCCAGAGCCGGCTCTGCCGAGCCTGTCCTTTCCCCTGCCCCCCTAGGCTGGGGACTGGGCAGCCTCGGCCCCCCTGTGCGGAGCCTGGCGTGGCCTTCAGGGACACCTCGCAACCCTCCGCCTCGCTGCCGGTGCCCCTGGGAGGCGGCCGCCACCTCTGCCCTTGGTGCTCTCTGGGCCGGTGCCTCTCGCCTCGCCGGCCGGCGCATCCCAGTGCAATGGTGCTCACTTCTCCCTCTGTCCCCCAGCCTCCCTGCCCTCTCCCCGCTGCTGCCCCGTGGGGCCGGCCAGCCCGGCCCCATTGCACAGGGACGTCCCTCCCCACGCTGGCTTGGACGCTAGGGCTTTCTGTTCGCCTTCTCTTGTGTTGCCGCCGTCGGCCAAGGACTCGCTGTAAATAGATCCGTAGTCGAACGCCCTGCGTGGGTTGGTGGGGCCCGGCCCTGCGCCTCGTTCCCTTTTTTTTTTTTTTTTTTTTTACTCTGTGATAACTGTGCTGTGCTGACTTCTTTTCTGATTGTACGAGACACCGGCTCAGCAGCCGCTCGAGGCCGGCGGTGGGGACCCGGCTGTCCCCTCCAGCCCCTCACCCTCCTCGGGGCTCTGGTGCCCAGGGCAGGAAAGGGCACGATGCACCTTTGGGGGCTCTGAGGAGTCCCGTGGGCGTAGGGGGCTCACGCACCCCTCTGGCTTTGCATGCCCGCAGGCAGCCTGGGCTGGGCCTGGCTTTCTTTTCTGACACCCCCACAGAACCACCAAAATGTCGACCAAATTGTCCCCGTCACTGGTTTGCTCGGGGCTCTGCTGCTGGGCATCCCCTGCCTGTTTCCTGGGGGTTTGCCCCGTCTTTTCCCGGTGCGGGGGTGTCTGTCGCCCCGTTACCCTCAGCCAGGCCGCGCTGGCAGCGAGTGGCACCCTGTGGTGTAAATCAGGAGGAATCCCCGAGGGGAAGGGCGAGAGCGATGATGGCACAGGGTAGGGGCTTTCTGACCTGGAGGGGTCAGGCCCTGGTGGGTTCCTCCTGGCTCACACCAAGCACCCCGTGTCCCCAAGCGTGGCAGTTGGGTGTCCCCCAGGGCTGCTAGTGTCTGTGGGCTGAGCCCCTCTGTCCCCACAGGGACAGGGCCAAGGGCTGCACTAACTCATCCCCCTGACACCCCCGAGGGTGCCTGTGACCCCCAAAGGAGCCCTTCACCCTCCCAGGGTGCCTGTCACCCCCAAAGGTGCCTGTCACCCCTAAGGGTACCTGTCACTCCAAAGGAGCTGGTCGTCCCTAAAGGTGCCTGTGACCCCCAAAGGAGCCCATCACCCCCCAAAGGTGCCTGTCACCTCCAAAGGTACCTACTGCCCCCAAGGGTGCCTGTTGCCCCCCAAGGATGTCTCTGACCCCCAAAGGAGTCTGTCACCTTCCAAGGGTGGCTGTCACCTCCAAAGGTGCCACTTGCCCCCAAAGGTGCCCGTGGCCCCTGGGAGCACCAGGAGCCCTCCCGAGGGGCTGGAGCCAGGCGTCGCCAGCGCCTCACCCTCCTGCCCCCTCGAGCTGCTGCCGCCCGGTGGCCTGAACCTTACAATTTTAGCTTTTTTCTATTAAAAACAACCAACCTTTTTTTAATTAAATAAAAGACGAAATGGACAAATTCCTGTTTTAGATGATCTGTGTAATTGACTGGGTTTTGTGTTTCTTAACTGCATGGTATTCCTGCGAGGGGTTTTATAGCACTTTTTAAATTTCTCTTTAAGATTTTGGTCCAGATTTCTACTGCTCTCGCTTGTCTGTCTTTGCTTTTTCCTTGCCTCCTCCAACTTTGTAAACTCGCTCCATTTTATACCTGATGTTGAGACCCAACCCCACGTTGTACATAGCTGCGGGAACAATCATAGGGAACAAACACCATCTGGACTCTTTCCACGATTAGTTGTTTTTACTTAAAAGAAATTTTAAAAGAAGTATAAGAGGAAGCCAGGGAAAGGCTTGAGGTTATTACGAAAGACAGAAGCAAATCCAGCCCTGCGCCAAGTCAGCTCCTGCTGCCCACGCTGCCCGCACCACCCGGCATGTCTTGTCTCGGTCGTCTGTCTAACACCATTGGATTCAATAAAGTTATCTCCTGTACCCCCTGTCTGCGTGTCCTGTGTCCGGGAGACCTGTCCCTGCACGGGCAGGGGTGGGACAGTTGGGAAGGGGGGCTCCTGGGTGGAAATCTGAAAGCTGCTGGGAGAGATTCTGTCGGTCAAGGGCGCCTCTTCCGAGATCGTGCTCCTGTGGAGCCCGGGGTGTGCAGAAATGCTGCTGGGTTGAAATCCTGGCAGATGCTGAGAGCGGGAGGTCCCTCCCCTGGGGCAGGAGGGTCTGAGCTGAGCCGGAGGGTGCAGGGAGCAGTTGGAGGGGCTTGGGGTGGCTGGGCATCCCCCGAGCACCTTGCACCTCGCCAGGGCTGGTCCCCATCTCCCCTTTGGCAGGGACACGGTGGTGAGGGATGCCACCCCACATCTCCAGCACAGGGAGACAGAGGTGGGACAGTGTCCCCCAAGCAGCGAGGGGGTTGGCAGGGAGCGGGTGAGGACGGGGCAGCAGGTACCAGGTGAGAGAAGGGGGATCCCGGTGCTCCCCGGGGCAGCTCGGGAGGTGTTTCCACTCCGGAGACCGATGCTGGAGCGGGGACAGATGCTCCAGGAGCCGTTAGTTAATCCCAGGATGGTGAGGAGCTGTAACAGGCTGCAGTGGCGAGAGCAAGGCCAGGAGAGGGCACTTCTCACCTCCGGTCCAGAGAGAGTTCCAATGAGTTCGTTACTGGTGGGTGCAATCCTGAACCTGGAGAGCGGGACTGGTTTGGGGACCCACAGCCCCACATCTGCAGAGACAGGACATGTGGGTGCTCTGGAGCCTCTGCTCGCCCTGGGAGCCCCCGCAGGCAGGAGAGCAGGCAGTGGTGCAGCACAGGGGTCCTGTCCTGGCCCCAACGTGTGGTGGGATTTCCAGCCCGAGAGCCACGGCACAGAGCCAGGGAGCCAGAGGGACTGGTCCCCAGGCACCGGGGGGGGGGGGGGGGGGGGGGGTGGGGGGGGAATGTGGATGCAGAAGGACCCCACCGTGCAGCGGGGACAACGCTGAAGCTTCGATTTCAGCCGGATGCCTGCATTTGGGAGAACTTGGCTACGTGTTTCAGGGGTGATGGGCAGGGGAGGGACCCCTCGGTTGGGGAAACAGCAACCACGGGCTCGGTGCTGTGGCGGGGATGTGGTCCCTTCCCCTCCTTCAGCAACTGGTGGGAGCTCCTGGGTGTCTCTGCAGTGCGGGGTGGCCCGTGCAGGGCTGGAGCGGAGCTGAGCAGCCCCTGGGCTCGTTGGTCACCTGCCTGTCCCAGCTGCTGCCCCTGCAGCCTGTGGCCTGGGGGTTCAGGGACCCCTCAACAGAGACAGGGAACAGCAGAGCCCCCTGCCCTCACGCAGGGCACAGGGACCCCAGTAGCACCTGGCCATGTTGGGGACAGTCAGTGTGTGTACAGATGGGTGGGCAACCTCAGCCACGGGGCACAGCACCCCTCAAGCACCCGGCCTGTGTGGCACCTGCTCGTGGTGCAGCAGCACCCAGCGGCTCCTCCCAACGGGACCCACAGCCTTTGTGCCAACAGCACCTCCCTCCCCAGGGAAACGCAGCCCTTTCTCATAGACCCACAGAATGCTTTGGGTTGGAATGGACCTTCAAAGACCATCCAGTCCACCCCCCACCATGGGCAGAGACACCTCCCACTAGAATATGGCTTAAAGTCCGCTCCAACCTGCCCTTGAACCCCTCCAGGGATGGGGCAGCCACAGCTTCTCGGGGCAACCTGGGCCAGGCTCTCACCACCCTCACAGCAAAGAATTTATTCCCCGCATCTCATCTCAATCTCCCCTTTCAGCTTAAAACTGTCCCCTCTCCTCCTAGGGCTCCCCTCCCTCATCCAGAGTCCCTCCCCAGCTTTCCTGGAGCCCCTGGAGGGACTGAAAGACTCTATAAGATCTCCCTGGAGCCTTCTCTTCTCCAGGCTGAACCCCCCCAACTCTCTCAGCCCCCCCTCCCAGCAGAGGGGCTCCAGCCCTCCCAGCATCTCCGGGGCCTCCTCTGGCCCCGCTCCAACAGCTCCGTGTCCTTCTGATGTTGGTGTCCCCAGAGCTGGAGGCAGCACTGGGTGGGGATGTCTCCCCAGAGCAGAGCAGAGGGGCAGAATCACCCCCTGGCCCAGCTGGCCATGGGGCTGGGGATGCAGCCCAGGGGTGGGGGGCTTTCTGGGCTGCCAGTGCATGTTGCCAGCTCATGGCCAGCTTTTCATCAACCAGCACCTGCAAGTCCTTCTCTGCAGGGCTGCTCTCCATCCATCCATCCATCCATCCATCCATCCATCCCCCAATCTGCTCTGACAGTATGGATTGCCCCAGCCCAGGTGCACAACCCTGCACTTGGCCTTGTAGAACTTCATGAGTATTGCATGGCCCCACTCCTCCAGCATGTCCAGGTCCCTCTGGGCGCCGTCCCGTCCCTCATGTATGGACTGCACCACTCAGCTTGGTGTCATCTGCAAACTTGCTGAGTGTGCTCTTAATCCCACTGTCTTTGTTGCTGATGAAGATATCAAACAGTACTGGTCCCAGTACAGACCCCTGAGGGACACCACTCGTTACAGGTTTCCACTTGGACATCGGGACGTTGACTGTAACGCTTTGGACGCAGCCACCCAGCCAGGTCCTCATCCATTGTATGGTCCACCCATCCAGACAATCCAATCTCTGGGGGGGCGGCATGAACTGCCACAGCCACGGCGCACCCATGGGTGTCTCCCAGAGGGTGCACAGGGGGTGTGTGGTGGCTTTGGGTGACGCAGCTCCCAGCTGGGCTGGGACCCCCTCCCAGCTCCCGGCACCATCTCTCCCGGCAGTGGCCCATGTGCACCCCGGGCCCAGCTTTCCCTTCCCTCCGCCACGACGGGGCTGGCCCGTGCCCACCACCCCCTGGAGCTGGACCAGCCGCTGCTTCTGCGGCCAAGCAAGAATGCTGAGGAACCTCTGCTTTAATTTAACTAATGGGCAGTGCCTGCTCATTAAAGCTGGTCTGCTGCGGCTCATGGCCACTGCGGGGGATGGGAACACCAGTCCCACGGAGAGTGGCTGTGGCTGCAGCAGCCGGTCACGTCCTGGGGTGGCTCTGGTGTCTGGACCGTGGCGCTGGGGCTGGGCACTACTGTGGTGGGGGGGGGACCCCTGCTGGGGTGGGTTTGGGGTGGTCCCACAGGGTCCCTGTCCCCAGCTCAGCTGCAGGGAGCACGGGGTGCCCCAGGGTCCCCAGCCAACGGGGAGGGGGAACCCACAACGAGGGCAAACCAGTCACCACCACCTCCCCTCTGCGCCGCGCCGGGGTCCTCCCTTGTCTCCCATTGGCTTTTTCTTGCTGTTTTGAACCCAAATCAAAAGGTGGGCTCCCAGGAGCCCAGGATCTGGGAGTGGCACAGTGGGGGTGGCATGCTGGGGGTGGCACGGATCACCTCCCACCACCCCGCTCTCCTGTGGCCACAACAGGGACCAGGTGATGGCTCCAGGTCTCCATGGTGAGTGTGGGGTGACGGTGCAAGGTGACCTGTGCAAGGTCACTGGTGAGACCGGTGTGACTACACCAGCAGAGGGTGAGGTGACCAGTGTGAGGGACAGGGGTGACCTTACGGATGGGGGTGACCAGTGTTGAGGTGACCAGTGTACGGTGACAGGGGTGAGGTGACCAACGAGGGGTGACCAGTGCAAGGTGATGAGTGTGAGGGGACCGATGGGAGGTGATCGGTTCAAGGTGACTGATGAGGGGTGACCAGTACAGGGTGACTGGTGTAAGGTGACACACGGGAGGTGATGGATGTGAGATGGTCGATGAGAGGTGACCAGTGTGAAGTGATGGGTGTGAGGCGACTGCTGGGGCCTGACAGGTGTGAGGTCACTGGTGCAAGGTGACCGATAAGGGGTGACCAGGGTGAGATGATCCGTGTGAGGTGACCGGTGTGAGGTCACCCTGGTGAGGGGTGACAGGTGTGAGGTCACCAGTGCAAGGTACCTGGTGGGGGGTGGCCAGCGTAAGGAGACTAATGGAAGGTGACCAGTTTGAGGTGGCCAATGAGGGGTGACCAGTGCGAGGTAACGGGGTGTGAGGTGACGGGTGTGAGGTCACCCCAAGGAAAGGTGACAGTTGTGAGGTGACCACTAAGGGGTGACCCACAGCGGGAGGGGACTCCGCTGAGGGGTGACGGGTGTGAGGTGACGGGTGTGAGGTGACGGGCGTGAGGTCACCCCAAGGAAAGGTGACAGTTGTGAGGTGCACACTAAGGGGTGGCGGGTGCGAGGCGGGGGATGAGGTGCGATCCGTGGTGCGGGGTCCCCCCCGAGGTGCCGGGCGAGGAGACCCCCGTGGAGTCCCCGCGGGGGGCGGGGCGGGGGGCGGGGCCTCCCGGCGGTGGGCGGGGCTGCGCGGAGC
>NW_015090877.1:825900-835722 GCF_001431845.1 Calidris pugnax
CCGCCCTCCCGTCCCGCAGCCCTTCCCGGCGCCGCCGCTGCCCGAGGTGCGACCGTCTCGGGGCGCGGAGGGGGGTGGGCGCTGCGGGGGCACCGCTGGCCCGGCCGGTGGCGACCTCCCCGCCGAGTCCCGGTGCCGGGTGCGGGGCGGGGGCGGGGGCCGGCGCTGTCCGCGGGGGCCGCTTCCGGGACACGGTGCCCGGGGCTGCCCGTGGGGGGCTGCGCCCCGGAGGCAGCTGGGGACAGAGCTCGGGGGGACGGAGGTGGGTGCAGCCGCTGGTGCAGGGGGGCTGCGGAGCCGGCAGGACCCCCCCGGGGGCGTGGGACCCCCCCCGGGGCGCAGAGCCGGCCGCCGGGTCAGAGGTGCCCCCCGGGCGCCGAGGGATGCTCCAGCTCCGCATCCGCCACCGCGTCCGACCGCGGGTGCCCTTGGGGTTACGGCCCTGGGGGGCGGCCGGGGGTGTGGGGCTGCCCCAGCGCAGCGCGGGGAACGCGCCCCGGTGCGGGAAGCCGGGGGAAGCGGCGCGGCTCCAGCCGTGGGCGGCCGCAGGCCCCATTGCACCGGCGGCTCCTCCGTAGCGGCCTGGCCGGGAGCCAGCTCCAGCCAGTCCCTTTTCTGGACTGAATTTCCCCGCCGTGGCTGCAGCGAGCTCCGGGAGCCTCCTTCGCTGCTGGCGCCTGCTGTCGGGGGGCAGGGAGTGAGGAGGGGCTCACCCCAGAACCAGGCACGTCGGTGTCGGGGTGTCGCAGCCTTGGCACTCACGGCGGCACCGGAGCCGTGCCCGGCACCTCGCTGCTCCCCTGCAGCTGACTTCTAAAGAGGGGCGGGAGTGACCCCCCAGGAGCTCTGCAAATTGCGCAGGGGACGGGCAGTATGGCAAGGTGACTGTGGCACGGGGAGGGGGACACGCACACAACTGTCACACATCACTTCGTGGTCCCCGACTACGCTGGTGCCTCTGCGTGTCCTTCTGCACCAGACGCTCTGTGGCGCGGTGCTCTCCTGTCCCCCAGGTGAGAGTGGCCGGGGCAGTGGGTGCTGTGGGGTGTCACCCGCTGCAGGATGTCACCAGCTGTGGGACGTCACCCGCTGCAGGGTGTCCGGCAGCAGAGCCCCCCTGCATCTGTGGCAGCTGCAGGGCGCTGAAGGACTCCCCGCCTGCTCCTCTGCAGCAGAGAAAACTTCAGTCCTGGAGTGAAGGCTGTGGTTTATTGTGCGCCGAGGTGCTGCTGCAGCGATGTCACTCCTGTGCATGCTGTGCGGGAGCGCAGCCACCGGCAGGAGTCGTCTCCTGCCTGCTGCATTATTCCTTGCTAGCGCAGCGCCTTGGCCACACGCTGCCGGGGGCTGCCAGAGCCCCGGGGCATCCTTGGGGTGCTCGGTGCCTTTGCCACGCTTGGGTGCTGTTGGCCGGAGGGTCTTGGCGAGAAGAAACGTGCCTTGTGGTGGTCTGTGTGCTGGGGGAGTGTGGGCCACAGGGGAGGTGATGCACCCAAGGTCATTGAGGCCGGCAGTGACAGTGGGATGTCACCTGTGCTGCTTGGGCAAAGGGACATTCAGTAACCCCCTTCCCCAAAACCCCAAAGCCCCCAAGAGCGATGTCCTGTCCCCTTCTTGCAGCTGGGGAAGTGCAGGTCTGGGTCTGACCTTGCCTGATCACCCGGCTCCAAGCCTGGCTCCCCCAACCCCCCGTGGTAAGTGCTAGTGCCCCGTTTGCCGGGAGCTGGCCTGAAGCCCCAGTGCCCTCGATTCTGCAGGACAAGGACACGTCCCTCGCCACCCGTTAGCCCGGTGACAGCAGCAGCGAGCCAGTGTTGGCTGCACTGCATCGCCGCCAGCAGCCCTGGCTCTGCACCCCTCTGCCGTGCAGCGCCTGCACCGCAGTCGTGGCAGGAGGGAGGACATATGAATATATACGTGTATATCCTTATATATGTGTGTGTGTGTGTGTATCCTTCTGTATGTGCTCGGGGAGGGGTGGTGGCAAACCTGCCTTCCTGCCGGCAGTTCCCCGCGCGAGGCCGTGCCCGGCGGGATGGTGCAGCGGAACATTTGCTGCCGGCTGCTCCCGGGGGAGCTGCCTCCTGTTCCCCGAGCCCGGGGACAGTCACCGGGCTTGAGCTAAAGGCCACCGAAGCGCGCCGGGACTCCTGCTACCCCCGGTGGGTGGGAACGGGCCCTTCCTCCGGCTCACGCTGGTTTTGGCAAAGGCCCAGCCCCAGGAGCCGGATGACTGCAGCTCCTAATTATGACTTGAGTTTCTCCTTCTCCGGGCTGCGCAGGAGAGCTGCGAGCGGCAGCCGTGATGTCCTCCAGCAGGATCAATGCCCAAAGCAAATAGACAGGACCCGACGCCTGCTGGTTTTCAAATCTATTTTTTTTTTGCCTTTCCCTCTTCCCTACCCCTGGCAGCGGAGCTCGGTGCTGTGCCCGGCCGTGCTCCTCCTCAGCCCGGCGGCCTCCGGCGCTCTGCCTGTGCCAATATCTGGAGCCACCGGTAAGTGCAGGCTGGCAAAAAGCTTTTGCCCTTGGCTGCCGTCAGCCTTTTCCTCCCGGGTGAAAACCCAGCTCTTCCCCAGCTCATCCCTGCACCGGCTGCGGCTGCCCTCGGCTCGGCCCCCGCCAGAGCCCCCGTTCCCCAAAGTGCTCTTTGATTATTAGCCTTAATAATTGTGTTATCGCACCGACTGAAGTGTTTCAGATGCCAAAGCTAATTTTGCTCTTCATGCCTTCCTCCGTCAGTAATGGGATTTTGATAACATCACGCATCCAGAAGTATTGGATAAACTCGGCATAATTCCCCATTTATTAATTAAACCATAAATTAGGCAGCGTGCAGCTGGAATCCGAGATGCCCCGTACCTGTGTAATCCTGCAGCCGGGGACAGCGCTGGTCTGTCCCTGCAGCCCGGGGGTGTGGGGTGCCAGCCCCCCCGCACATCCCACGTGCTGGAAGTCGAGCGATGTTTCACCTGCTCCGGTGCCCGGAGGAGGGATCGCGGTGCCCCCAGGTACCGATGCCAGTCAGACCGTGGGGTTGGAGGCTGGCAGAGCTCCCTGCCACCCCGGGGTGGCTCTGCCGGTGCTGTAACCAGTGTGCCAGGGCTTTGGGAGGGGGGGGCCGCAGCTGGCTCCAGCAGTGTGTGCAACGGGGCAGGGCTGTGCCAAATTGCTGCCGGCTGGTCCCACACCCCGCTCTCCAGGCACGGGCAACTGTCTGACTGCACCAGACCCAGCGCTGCTGAGTGCCAGGCACTGGGCATCTGCAGCCTCCCCTGCCTGGAAGGGGCTCCTGGTGCCATCGGGGCATCCTTCACTTTGTGCATCTTAAGGAAAGCTGTTTTAGTTAATTCGGGGTGTTTCTTGTTCCCTGGCTCTTCCCAACCTTGCGAGGGTGCAGCAGACACGGGCTCTGGGCTGCTGCATCCCCGGGGGGGAGCAGTCGGGAGCAAAGCGAGTGCTCGTGGCACAAGGTGCAGGGGGGTGCTGGGAACAGACGTGATGCTGCGCTCGGGCACATCCAGCCCCTGGGCTGCAGGTGGCCTGGGGGATCCCCGCTGCCAGCACCCAGGGCTGCTTGAAGCCACGGGGATGGGTGAGTGTCTGCGGGCAGAGGGGATGCCTGAGATGCTGGTTTGGGGTTGGCAGAGCTGATCCGGCAGCCGATGCTCCGGCAGCGCCGGCGTGGGTCGAGGTGTCCCTCCCCGCCCGTGACCCCACTGCGATGCCTCACACTGAGCCAATTCTGCCAGCACCCCCGGGAGCCGGGACCAGCCTTCCAGCCGCTCGGCAGCGTCATGGTGTGCTGGAGGAGAGGCGTCCCACCTCCTCCTGTGGGACACGGGATGTCCCCGGGGACCTGGCTGCGACCGAGGGCTGCTGGGACCAGGGATCCCCGAGGTGGCACCGCTGCTCCCATCGGCCTCGAGCGGAGGATTCAAGGGGAAAAACACCCCCAGATTTTGGTGCCGTGCATGGATTTACAAGCATGTGGATGCCCCGCGGGGCTCTGACGCTGTCTCACTTTGCTCCCGGGGGAGTCACAGGGGATCCCCTGGGATGGAAGCCGGAGAGAGCGGGGTTAGTGCAGGGCGAAGGTGCCGGCGTGTGCCCGCTGCTGCCCACACATGAGCCCGGTGTCGCTGCCAGCAGCCTGGCGCAGCCGCTGCCTGGTGCCGCAATGAACTGCGGTGCGGCCGTGCCAGGCTCAGCACTGGCTTGTGCTGCCTCAGAGACTGATGGAGACCTCCCGGGCTGGTGGCCCTGGCTGCAGGGGAACCTCGGAGGGGACAGTGGGTGCCAGTGCCAGTGTGGCAGCAGGTGCTGGACACTGGGAGCCAGGGCAGGTCCTCAGGCACGGGGGCTCTGGAGTTATTCCCGGGGGAAATAGCCTTTGTGGGATGCACTGGGGGGGGCTGCTCCTCTGTGCAGCCCCAAAGCATGTGCTGTTGTACTTGTGTCCCCAAAACACCTGGAGCAGCAGGGAGACACAGCTAGGAGGGGTCAGGGAGAGCAGAGGACCCCGTGCAGTGCCCAGGGGGCTGTGCCCATTGTCAGGGCTGACCCCCCCAGCTCTCACAGTGGCTTTTCTCTATCTGCACAAGGTTTATCCATGGGAGTCAGTTCCCAGTGTCCTGGCTTTGGTAGTGCTTCATGTCACTTTTAAATACCCCTGGGCTGGTGCGGTGCTGCATCCCCACCGGTGCCATCATTGTCATGCCTCTGCTGTCCCCTTTCTCAACCCAAATGTCACCAGGGTGGCCCAGGGTGGCACTGGGGATGCAGAGCTGTACTCTGCCTCTGGGGCTCTCCGCCCCTTGGAGTTGGCACAGCAGCCACCAGCATCCCCGTCCCCGGGGACTGAGCACTGGCTGGTGGGGAAGAGGGAGATGCTTGAAGGTTGGAGCCAGTTTTCTGGATTTCCAACACTGGTCCATCACTGCCTCGGGCTTGGCTGGGTGCTCTGGAGATCTCTCCAGGGGTTGTAGCCCGATGGGCACATGGAGCCTCACCCTGGAAATGGCATCTCATGGCTCACGTTTGCTCGTTTAGCCCGTGTTCGTTTAGCTCAGGGGCAGTGCAGCGTGTGTGCTCCCGTCTCCTGTCTCAGATCGATCCGCCTCGTCTCCGCTCTCTCCTGGAGCAGCTTCTGGCTCTTCCCCAGGAGCTTGTCTGGCTTCTATTTTTCTCCCCCCATATTGATCAGGAGCCATGGCCATTTCATGGGGCCGTCGCTGGGGAGTGCTGGCAGCAGGGTGGCGTTACCGGGCGGGCAGGATCTGGGCGCTCTCGGCCGTGTGGTGCCTTCAAAGTGCCAGGACAACTCAGCCCAGCACCGTCTGTTGCCCTATTTAGCTGTGCTGGTCTCACCAGCAGAGCAAGGCATGGCTGCCACAGCATCACTGGCACTGGGGAGCAGGCTGGGCACTGGCAGTGACCCTCCTTTTTTTTTGGGAGGTTTTTTTGGCCGTTTGGCTCTGTGTGCCAAGGGTGGGCTGCCTGTGCTGGCTGTGGTTGGGGTGAGCCCGGCGCTTCGCTGTGGCCTGGCTGCGGCAGTGGGAGCCATATGGGATGCTCTGGTGTCCTTGGGGGTGGCTGCGGCCCCACAGCTCAGGGGACCGTGCTCTCCAGCATCTCCAGATGCCTTTTCCATGGGTGCAGTGGCAGCGTGTGGCACGTGCCGAAACCCTCTGGATGAAGTGCCGAAGGTGAGCAGTGCCTGCAGCCCCCTCCCCGTGGGTAGGAAGGAGGTGGGTGGCCTGTCCCCTCCTTGGCTCTGCACTTGTGCCACCACACCATGGGATGGAAAGGCCATGGGCTGCTCCTGGCATGCCCAAGGCGAGGGGGACCTTGACCCCAGCCGGTGCCAAGCTCCGTGGCTGTATAAGCAGATACCTCAGCACGATCTCTCGTTTGCTTCCCAGTTAATTAGCGAGGCAGCTGCCTTCCACGGAGTCTCGGAAGCATTGCAGCAGCGCCAGATGAAAGTGGAAAGCCGAGAGCTGTGGTGGGGAGGGAGGAGAAGGTGCTCACCATCCCCTCGGCTGCTGGCACCAAAATGCTGGTGGGACCATTGGGGAGCGGCTGCCGCAGCTCCTGCCCCAGCTCCCACAGGAGCCCTGGCACCAGCCCCGGTTCCAGCTTCATCGTGCCCTTCCCTCACCGCTGGGGCAGCCGTGACGCCGGTGGTGAGGGACAGTCAGGGCCTGACTCCCCTGGGCAAGGTGGGCTTGGGGAGCAGCACCCGTGGGTGCCCGGCAGGGCTCTGAGCACCCGGCCATGGCCCCCCCTCCCTGCCAGAGCAGGCGCGGGCATGGTGTGCTGTCACTTGCCTCTTCCCCCGTGTCACCTCGGCGCTGTCCTGGTTTTACAGAGGCACAGAAACCCTGAGCTGTCTGGCCCAGCACCCTGGTGCCAGCGGCGGTCCCCATGCAGGGAGGTGTCCCCAGGTAGGGACAAGCCCGGTGGCCCTGCCAGCAGCCCCCAGTGGGCACAATGCTTTAGGGGGCACCCACCAGCGCCGAGGGTGACCCCGGTACCCGGCAGGCGCTGGGCTGGGGTGATGCTGCTGCAGGGGGAGATGCTCAGGACCTGAGCAGGGGGCAGGATGGGATCGCCCCCTCCCCAGCTCTTTGCACACCCAGCCCCTGGGTGCATTGGCCTTTGCCATCCAGCGGCACAGCCGGGCCGGTGGGGGCTGCGGCAGGGCCCGGCACAGCCTTCCAGCAGCGGGAGTCGGTGGTTTTGACTTAGGAGCACCAGAAGCCATTAATCTGGTACCCGAATGATGGATGAAGCCTACCTTTAAGACTGCATTTAACTGTTAGACGTCTCCTGGTTTTGCTGTAAATAACGCAGCTGCTGTGACACAAGAGCAGGTCCTCTATCAAAGGCATGCACCAGCCTCCAAAAACAGCAGTCCTTGCATTTATTATTTATTTTTTCATTTTACACCATCTCTCCTGTGAGCCTGGGGCTGGGTCCCCTTCCTTGAGCCCGGGGGGCTCTGTGACAAGGAGCCAGATCCTGGGGAGGAGCCCATCACGGGGTCCCCGGCCCTGCCCGTGTTTGCAGTCTTCGTCCCCAGCGCCTCCAGCTCGGGGCGAGGGTGGGATCCTGGATGTGACCCTGTGGCCGAGCGGGGCCGGGGGGACACGCAGGAGATGTGCTCGCCATCGCCCGGGTAACTCATCACATTTTCACAGCAACCATGTCGTTCTCTGGTGTGGTGCCCCCCATGAATTACTCATCTCCCGGGGAAGGGCCTGCGGTCAGGGCTGCCGAGCCCCAGCACATCATTAGTTTTAATTAGCCGAGCTGGGTGCTGGCTGGTGATGAGAGGCCACGAGCAGAGCGTGTCGGTGGGGAGGGAGGGAGGAGGGTGCAGGCTGGCTCCGGTCCCCATCCAGAGATGCCATGGGAGGAGGGTGAGCGGCACCGCGGGTCCTGGTGGCGCTGGAGGCTGTCACCAGCCCAGGCAGCAGCAGAGCAGGGTCCTGGCACCGCTTGGAGCTGGGATGGACAGTGTGGGTCACCCGTGCCTCAGTTTCCCTCAGCAGCAGGCAGCCATCGGGGCTGCGAGGCCGGGTAGGGGGGGTCTGGCCAACAGCACCCGCTCGTACCCGGGTGGGGGGAGAGGGGACCGTGGGTCTGCGTGGGTGATATCTCAGCAGCTCCTGTCCCGTGGTCCCACCGCTACTGGAGCATCCTCGCTCCATCACCCCCCTCCCCTCTGTCGCTCCATTTCCCAATGCCCCGAGAAGCGGGGCTGGAGCAGCAGGAACTCCCCTCGCCCTCAGCAGCGTAACTCAGGAGGGAGGAGGGGGCGGGGGTCCCGGGGGTCCCGGGGGGAAGCACTGCAGGGGGCTGCTGCTGGAGGGGCTGATCCAGCCCTGCTGAGGCAGCAATTGCGGATTTGTGCCAGCGTCCCTCCCCCCAGCTCCCCTCCTCTGCCTCCGCCCCCATCCCTCAGTCTCCCCGTGCCCCCGCACATCCCTGGCCAGAAATTCTGTTGATTAAATGACCGTTAGAAGCCAAGTCATGTTTCTGCCTTAATTAGACTCTCCTATCTCGTTGCTGTGAGCTGAACCTCTGGCCCAGCCTTGTCCCCTCTGTGTCTGATGCCGGACACACCGGTCCCAAAACCGGGGGAGCATCGGGGGGGGGTCTTGACTTGTGTGAGAGGACATGTGGGCATCGTGTCTGCGGGTCCGGCAGAGGTGGGTTCCCCCCTCCTCCCCCAGCCATTGTGCTGCTATTCCCGGGGACTAAAGCTCCTGGGATCCAGATCTGGCTGGGGCACTGTCAAATCTGTACCCCCAAATCCCTGCTTGCCCCCAGGTGCACTGCAGGAGCATGTCCAGGCTTCCCGCCGACACCGGGGCTCCCCTTTGGAACCAGTTTGGGATTTTCATTACTGGTCATCCAGGCCCAAGCACTGGCATGGGGCGGTGCAGGTTTTGGCTCCCAAAGTGGGGTTCGTGGAGGACCAGGGGTGTCCCCACGTCTCCATCCTGGTGGGGTGACTTACAGCCCAGCCCCAGCTTTGCCATCTCCTAAAGGAGCAATAACTCCAGGCCGTGCTGGCAGCAGCCCTTCGTTAGCTAACAAGCTTCCTCCCAGATTGGGCTGCCCTAGGACAAGCCAGCACCAGCGCCCTGGGCTGGGAGAGCCGGGGGTCGGGCCCCACACCCCCCCTTACCCGCCTGCCCACAGCCCAGCCTGGTGCTCTGCCAGTGGCTGCTGCCGCCGCTAATTGCTGCCTCAGCCTCATTAATCTTGATTTGTTGCTGCTTTCTGCCCTCCGTCATCGCAGCGGGCTTCGCCGGGAGAGCTTTCAGCTGCCAGAGCCGCCCCCGCGGGGGAGCGGGGGGGTTTCCAGCAGCTGGTTCCCTGAGATCCCCCCCCCCGGGGAGCGCTGGGCTCTCCTGGGCGCTGCGGCAGCCGGGGACACCCCGCTCTGCCCCACGTCCCCAAATTCCCTTCCTGGGTCTGGTCCCTTGGACAACACCTTGGATGACGAGGGCAAGAGTGCAATGAGGGGGGGCTGGAGGAGAGGGGTCCCGGGAGGACCGTGGGGGGCAATCCAGGTGGTCAAATGCTTTTCTATTTCTTTTTAAAATTGTGCAAACCTTGGTGTTCCCCCCATTTTATCCAGCCGGTTTGTGTAACCCACCTGGGAGGATTTGCTGGTGGGGAACATGCCCCCCACCATCGCTCATCTGCACACCCTGCTTCTCCCTGCCTGGACCCCCCCCCGTCCCACCCCAGCTGAGGAATGCCCCCCTGTGACCTCCCCTCTCCAGCCACCCCCCGACCTGTCCCCTTGGTGGGCGCCGAGGCGGGGAAGCCACGAGGAGAAAACCCAAATCCACCTTTTTTTGGCTTGCGGGATGTGCCGGATGCTGCGGCAGCCTGGGGAGGGGGGGTGTCTGAGGAGGAGGAGGGATGAAGGGCTCGTGAAAGGGATTTTCTGTGGTTGAAACTGCTTTTCCCGACAGGGGGATGGATGGAGATGGGGTCACCAGCGCCAGCCTGGGATGGCCACCCCCCCAGACTTTGGGGTGCTGCCGGCAAATGACACCCAGCCCGGCTTTTAATTATGTGTGAATGGGGCCCTGTCCCTTTGGAGCAGAGTTAAGTAAGATCCAACTCCCCCCCGCCCCCGGTGTAAATCAGTGGAGCCCCTGCGAGGGCGATGGGGCCGGGGGGGTTACACCAATAAGGGCCAAAGCTCCGACTGGGGCTCGTTTTGGGCTCAGTGCAGCTCGTAAGGGGTTAAATAGCGAGGGTAGGATTTTGGGGTGGGGGTTGAGCCTGGGG
>NW_015090877.1:835914-838945 GCF_001431845.1 Calidris pugnax
GGGGGAAGCATTAGGGGCTCTGGGGGGAAATGCACCGTGGGGTGATGGTTTGGAGGGTGCAGGGGTCACACATTGGGGGTGTGGAGCAAGGTGGTGCGGGATAATGCCCAGGGTCTGGGAGTGGCATCCAGGGGGCTGTGGGGACAACGCTCCCCAGGGGCAGTGTAATTTGGGTGTGTGAGTGATATTCCATGGGGGGGTCCTTCCTGCCGGCACGGGGGGTTTTGGCAGCGGCCGCCTGGGCAGAGCCCACCCTGTCCTGCTCCTTGGGGAGCTCCCAGCTGTTTTGAAGAGTGCAGGATGGGTCCTACCATACTGGGATGGGGAGGAGCTGGGGGGGGTCCCCAGGGGTTAACAGGGCAGGAGGGGTGGCAAGAGTCCCTTCCCAGGCAGCACACTCCCCTTCCCAGCGGATATTTATTAATGATGCCTTAACCCATGCCTGTTCTTGGGCCAAGGACCGATAGAAATAGTTATTTATAACTGTCTTTATTTTTGTCCTTAAGACACTGGGGTCTTGGAGAAGGGATGGTGGGGGGCGGTGGGAGCAGCCCCAAACCAGTGGAGGAATAAAGTGGAAACTTGAAGCACTGGAGGAATCCCAGTTTATGTCCTGGGCGGGGGTGGCCGAGGGGTGTCTGGGGGTCGGTGGGGACAGTGGGGAGCAGAGCTCCCTTCCCAGCTCCAGCCTGGAGGGCTCCGACAGCCGCCCCAGCTCTGCCAGTGCCTGCACGGCTTGCAAAAAGGAGGGGAAAAAAAAAATTGCAGAAGAAGGAAAAAAAAAAAAGAAAAGCAAGCGGAGCCCGAGCAGGACTGCATTGCAGTACCGCCGGCCGGGGGCCACGCACTGCTCGGCCACCCCGACGCCCTCCCGGCTGCACCGGGGTGACCTGGCCCCGTGCTGGGCAGGGTCAGGGTGCAGGGACGGGGACAGGGCACTGGGACAGGCCCTTCTGCTCAGGAATCTGCTCTGTGGGGCTGGGAGCAGCTTCGCACCCACAGCTGAGGGGTTGGGTTCCCCCCCACTCCCCATCATGTGTCTGCGTGGTGTGTGGTGGGGGACGGGGGATGTGACCAAGGACACCCGGTGAGGCAGTGGCACAGTAGGGATGGGGGACTGGCAGGTGAGGGGACCTGCTCAAGGACACACTGCCCCACTGCCTGCCCTCTTGCCCCACATGGTGCACCCTGGCTGCCCCCAACCTGCCCAGGCTGCCCCCCAGGGCCATGATACCCCACACCTTGCCCCACATTCCCTGCCCTGGCCACTCATGTGGGAAGCAGAATCACGCCCCTCCCCCCAGCCCTGTGGCAAAAGATGCAGCATCCCATGGGGATCCAGGGGACCGGGGCAGGGGGGCATCAACAGGGTCCCCATGAGCCTGTGCCCCCCCCAGCCCCTCCTGTGCCTCAGTTTCCCTCCCCATCCTCAGCTCTACCAGCACTCGGTGAGCACACGGGCTGCTGGGGCAGGTGACAGAGCAATTAATGCTGCTAATTAGCTTGCCCTGTTCAAAAATAGCCTGTCACTGCCTGCTACCTCCCCCCCCCCCCCCCCCCCCCCCCCCCCCGCCCCCCAGATAACCCCCGAAGCAGAGTTTCCCTGGCCGAGTGCCTGCGCTGCCGCTCGTCCCCCCGCATCCCCCCTGCCGCCCGGGGCTCCCTTGCCCGCTGGGAGGGTTTTTCCTTATTGCACTATAAATTATTTCAAGCAATCAATCAGCAGCTGCTCGCAGTGCACTGAGAGCGGGGACACGCTGTCTCGGTGCCCCCCCAGCCTGCAGGGGTTTCTGTGGTAAACGTGCACATGCAGGCACACGAATGCGCTTGTGCTCCATGCGGTGTGCACCGTCCCCTTCCAGCAGCGTGAGCAGGTGTGCACACTCACGGACACATGGGCAAATACAACCCACGAGCAGCTGTGTGCACACCTGCACACTGGCACGGAGACAATGTGTGCAAACACATTGACGTGCAAGCCCTTACACAGACTGCAGGCGCCGGCACGCACCGGTGTGGGTACATGCACACCCATGTGCACCAGCACTTGTGGTGCCACACGAGTGCTGCCTGTGTGCACAAGCATGTGCACCTGACACATCTGTGAGCAGGTGTGCTCATACACGTGTATGGCATGTGTACACACCTGCCAGCACTTGCATATGCATACACATATGTACTGCCTGTGCACAAGCACTTCCACCACACATATGCACACCCACTCGCACACACGCTTGCACTTGCATAGGTGTGCACATCCTCATGCATGCTTGTGTATCCCATGCACAAGCACTTGCTCATGTGCACAGATATGCTTGCACAAGCATGTGCACAGACACACATGCACCGGCATTTGCACATATGCACACCCCATACCTGTGCACTCACACACGTGCACAAACACACGCACCCCAGCAATTGCATCCCTCTCGTGCACAAGCACTTGCACACGTGCACACACACACACACGCTGCAGGCGCTCGGCTGCCTGGTCCCCGGGGATGGCCGTGGGATGTGAGCAGCATGGCAAGCGCAGCAGCAGGCGCAGCAGCGGCAGCGCCGCAGCCAGTGCCTGGCTGTGCTGCAGAGCGCTGCAGTGGGGCTGCTGCAGCCCGGAGCCTGCGGCACGGGGAGCCCCGCAGGGCAGCTCTGCGCTGGGTGCCCCAGGACATGGGGGCTGGTGATGGGCTGGATGCCCCGTTCTGGGTGCTGCCCACCCCGTACCCGATGGGTGCCACGGGCTGCACCGCGGCAGGGTGCTCCCCTGGGGTCCCTTGCTTTGTGCCCCCCCCCCCCCCCCCCTGTCCCCTCTGTGAAAAAAGTAAATCCGTTCAGGCTTTGAATATTGTAAGAAGCCTTGTGTGTGTATTTTTTTTTTTTTTTAATCTTCAAATGAATTAAAACAACCTGACAATGCTGTCATCTGTCTTCAACGTCACATCAAGGCAAGAAATAATGATAACAGAGCAGCAGAAAGACGCCCACTGAAACCTGGAGGATATATATACACATATATATACACACATATATG
>NW_015090877.1:839531-851615 GCF_001431845.1 Calidris pugnax
CCCCCCCTCCTTGCTGCCCACCCATGGGAGCTGCAGGGTGTCAGTGGTCTGGACCATCCCCACCCTGTGTCTGTGGGTTCAGGGCAGAGCCAGGACTCAATCTGCCCCTGACATTTGGGGTGTCCCCAGGGGATCTGGCACCTGGGGGGCTGGTGGGGGCATCACCCCGTGCCCGGGGCCCCTGCAAAGCTGCTGCCTTATGGGTCCTGTGTACTGGGGTGTGGGGCTGGGGGCAGGCAGCATCCCCCCCGAGGGTGCTCAGCCCTGCCTGGCCTTCTGCTTCTTCCCGAGCCCAGCTGCCTGCAGAGTCGCCCCCGTCCCGCTCTGGCAGAGATTGCTGTCTGCTCAGAAATACGGGTCAGGTCAGGGAGTGAGTGTTGTGAAAACACTTCTTCTCCTGCAGCGAGCTGGAAAGTGCTCAGCCTGTCCCCGGCAGCATCTGCCCACCTCTGCCTGCTGCCTGCACCCCACCTGCTTTCCTCCTACCAAACCCCAGCTCTGTGGTGGGGAAAATCCCCCTCGTGTTGCCCTTCTTGCAGCAAGACCCCAGCCTGGAAATGCTCTGGCTGCTCCATGAGGGGAAAAATCCCATCCAAGGGGTGGTTTTATGGGGTGAAAAGTGGTTGTGAGATCGTAGCAGGGCTGTGGGGAGCTGATGGCCATGTGGCAAGCAGGGGACAGCATCCCATCCCTGTCCCCATCCCTGTCCCCCCATAAAAAGGAGCTCCATGCAAACCCCTTCTTCCCAGCAGGCTGGCTTGCAAGGATGCCCAGAGCTCCTGGTGCCACCCAGTACTGCCCAGTGAGCTGCTGGCACCGATGGTGACTCCAGCAGACAGGTGAAAAAATGAAAGCAAGCTGGGTATCCTCAGCTGTTGGAAAGCTGGAGTCCCCATAGCCCTCTGAATTCAATAACCCTCCATGTGGCAAGGGGTTAAATCCAGCATCTCCTGATTCACCCAGAGCAGGACATGGTGGCTGTGGGGCACCTCCAGCATCTCACTCCAGCTTCCCAGTGCCGTCCCACACTGACCTGCCCACCCCTGCCTGCTGCCTGCACCCCTCCTGCTGCTTTGCTTTCCTCCTACCAAACCCCAGCTCTGTGGTGGGGAAAATCCCCCTCGTGTTGCCCTTCTTGCAGCAAGACCCCAGCCTGGAAATGCTCTGGCTGCTCCATGAGGGGAAAAATCCCATCCAAGGGGTGGTTTTATGGGGTGAAAAGTGGTTGTGAGATCGTAGCAGGGCTGTGGGGAGCTGATGGCCATGTGGCAAGCAGGGGACAGCATCCCATCCCTGTCCCCATCCCTGTCCCCCAATAAAAAGGAGCTCCATGCAAACCCCTTCCCAGCAGGCTGGCTTGCAAGGATGCCCAGACATAAAAAGGAGCTCCATGCAAACCCCTTCTTCCCAGCAGGCTGGCTTGCAAGGATGCCCAGAGCTCCTGGTGCCACCCAGTACTGCCCAGTGAGCTGCTGGCACCGATGGTGACTCCAGCAGACAGGTGAAAAAATGAAAGCAAGCTGGGTATCCTCAGCTGTTGGAAAGCCTTGGGGAGTCCCCATAGCCCTCTGAATTCAATAACCCTCCATGTGGCAAGGGGTTAAATCCAGCATCTCCTGATTCACCCAGAGCAGGACATGGTGGCTGTGGGGCACCTCCAGCATCTCACTCCAGCTTCCCAGTGCCGTCCCACACTGAGTTATTGGGAGTTGGTCACTCCGTCACAGCTGTGTGATGCTGATTCCGGTGGTTGCAGCCACTCCATGGGGCGTGAAGGTGGCCACATCTGAGGTCCAAGGGCGGGAGGAGGAGCTGGTGGAGTGTGGAGAACCTCTCAGATGCTCAGCATGTTTGGGGGGCTCCATGCGGAGCAAGTGCAAGCAGATTGACCTGCACAGACATCCAGGATGGATAAATCCACAGGAGGAGCTGGTGACTGTGGTCTGTGCTGATCTCAGAGGCGCAGGCTGGAGAGGAGGGATGCTTCTGAGGTCCAGGTCCTCGATGGCTGCATCCTCTGAATTACCATGTCCTGCACATAAGGCCTGACGTCAGGCAGAGTTCTGGCATTGTCTTCGGTGGAGAGACCCTGTGGTGGCCTCTGGGGACTCAGCCCACACCACAGAGGCAGCCCCCCAAGCATTCTCTTTGGCTGTGCACCCAGGCACCTAGCTGAGATGAGCACCTTCTGATGCCATCAAAGTCCTTCATCCGCTGTGGCCCCAGAGCAGGACCAGGCCCCACCATCTGCCCAAAGCCTTTGGGGCTGGGACGTTGGGGTGACTGCAAGAGAAAACTGGGAGACTTGAAAGAGCCTCCAGGAAGATACTGAGATGGTCTCATCCAACCATGACAAGGTCACGTCTCCATCCCGTCCCTGTTGCGGTGTGTGAGTGTGAGCATGGATCTTCCACCACCCTCCTGTCTTGATGTGGGGTGGCAGGTCTGTGGGACTCACCCAGGGAAGGCATTTTCTAGACCATTATCAATTCTGTGTCCCAGTGAAGCTGTGGGTTGATAACCAACCAAAATTCCTGGCCCTGGTCCCCTAAAGCACGAGAGCTCAACCTAAACCGTGTCTTTGGGGTTTCCTTGTTTTGCCTCCTGCCTCGCATGAAGCTTTTGTGGCATCAGGAAGATGCTGAGCTCATTAAAAACACGAGTCAAGAGAGTGATGGGTGCTGTTTGATGCCAGGGAACGGCTATTTGAGGAGCTCTTGGGGAGGCTTGGGGGTGGTGTGGACTCACAGGAAAGCATCTGCAAAACCTCCGTTGACGGGCATCGGGAATGTTTTCCAGCTGAGTGTTGCCTTTGCTGCTGCAATTGGGACTCCAATTTACAGTAACTGGTGCATTTACAATAAATAGGAGTTTTGTGCCCATTGCAGACAAACTGCACCTCCGGGAGACACTCCTTGCACTTTAACAGTGAGTTTCTGCTACACGTGGCTGTGGAAAACACACACAGCGTTTCAAAAATCCAGGAAGGACCCCCCAAAAGCCCCCAAACCAGATGACAAACAGCCCCAAGCTCCCACCTGCAGAAGGGTTATTGACTGCAGCTCCTCCCTCTGCCCGGCTGCGGTGGGTCCCAGCAGCTCTGCTCCGAGAGGTTGATCCTAAAGGAGATCACGCCAGGTTTTGCTCCCAGTTTGGGACATTGCCCAGCTTGATGAACACCCCCGTGAGCTCGCAAAGGGGTTTCTCCAGCCACCCTGTCCCCTGCCTGGCTGCCAGGAAAGCAGTCCTGCTGCTCCCAGCAGCGCTGGGGATGGAGGCCTTTCTGTTTGCCCTGACTTTTTTGCATTCCCAGTGCAAATGCTGCTGGTGGAAGACATGGAGGATGAAACGAGAGGTGATGCTCCTGGCTAGCCCGGGACCTGGGATGCTGCAGCCCAGGTTGGCTCCTGGGGCCAAGGCCATGGCGGGGTCCAGTGCAGGGCTGGGGACCTTCCCCCAAGAAGCAGAACCTGCCACCAGCCTGTTTTTTAAGTCAACCAGATGCCACCAGCAGCCCTGGAAACCTCAGCCCTGCATTGGTCTCTGTAGCTGTTTTTAAGGGGAGATGTTGGGGTCAGGAAGTCTGTGCTTGTGGCAGGGGCCTTGGCAGGGGGGGTCACAGAGTTCGCCCATTGCGGTGTGAGGACAGCCTCTGCCTCACCTGGGGTCCTCCCAGCCCCCCCACTGCTGTACCCACCCCCAGCACCCCCGGGAGCAGCGGTGCAGGAGGAAGGTGTGTGGGTACGGAGCCTAGCACTGCGTAACTCAGTGTCTGATTCACCCAAGAGGCAGCTGGAGACGGCACAGAAAAGGGGGTTCCTCCTGTGCTGGAGCTCACGTGCCCCCAGAAACTCCTTCCTTGGTTCTGCACTCCCACTTGGCTGCTTCTCCCACTGGATAGCCTCTTATCTTCCTTAATCCCACCAACACCATTAATTACCTTGGCTTCTTGCCCACTTTGCAATCGTGCCTCCTGCTGGGTTAGAGAGGCGCATTGGAGATGGAGCTGGGTCCTGGAGGATCTTTGGGTCCAGAGCTGGGTCCTGGAGGCACTTTGGAGCTGGAACTGGGTCCTGGAGGAACTTTGGGTCCAGAGCTGGGTAAAGGTGGCACTTTGGGTCCAGAGCTAGGTTATGGAGGCATTTTATACTAGTTTTGTTTGAGGAGGAAATGCCACATCTGCAAGACAGTAGGGTGAGTGTCCTTGGAGGGTGCTTCAGACCTGGCTGGGCTGGGGCCAGGGGTGCTGCAGTCCTGGCAGTGAACCCAGCACCTTCCCCGTTCCTCATCAGGGCTGGTGGGGGAAGCTGGGCTCTGCAGGGCCGGCAGGCGGACAGGAGCCTTGAGCCACATGGTACCTGTGACACAGTGAAAGGGCTGACCCTTCGACGTGCACACTGAGCCCACCACTGCTGTGTGGAGCCGGCTCTTCCCTGCTTTCATCCATCCTCAAAATGTGCCCTGGAAAAGCTCCCTGGGGCTGGAGGAAGAGCAATGTGCTGCTTCTCTACCGTTCCCATCCTTGGAAGCTCTCCCAGGGCTGGGAGCAAGTCCTGAGGGTCCCACCCCAGCACTGGGTCCCTGCATGAAGTGAGGTCTGGCTGCGGCCATGTGTTGGTTCTTCAGGTGCCTGATGGGTCCCTGCCTGAGGGCTTTGTCCACACAAACCTTGCTTATCTCTCCTGGGGGTGCAAACACCCCTTCCCTCATCCCATGGGGCCTCGCTGAGTGAACCTCCCCCTGGGAGTGTCCTCAATGTCCCCAGGAGGTGCTGAGCTGGCACCAGCATTGAAATGGTGCTGGGTGATGCTCCTGGTGGCTTTGGAGATGGCAATGTGAGGGTCAACTGCACTTCCCATCACTTCTGGCAGAATCCAAGTGTCTGGTCCCTTATGTCCTCCACGACCATTGGGGTCTATGCCCCTCCACCAGAAGATCAAGTGCTCTTCTGTATCCCTGCTCTCAATGCAGATGTGGTCCTTAGTGCAGATGGCCACTCAGGGATGCAGCTTGGGCATGGGGATGGGTGGGGTCGGCAGGAACCTGGGTGACCACCAAGGTGTCATTGTGTTTCAGGGAGCCCTTAACCCACCATGACGTTCAAGCAAGCATCCATGATGGCCCCAGAGGCCACGGCCACCACAATACCTGTGGCCACGATGGAGAACTCCACCGAGGCTGCGGGGCCAGGCGAGAGCAAGGAGGACATGTTCACCAAGCTGAGGGACAAGTTCATGAATGAGCTTAACAAGATCCCCTGTGAGTAGCTGCCTCCTTTTCCAGGTATTACTCTCCTTATGACCCCACCACTGCTCCAGTGCATTGCAGCATGTGGGGCAAGGCAGTGGAGTGGCTGGGGCTGGGAGGGAGCTGGGGGCTGATGATGATACCGACTTTGGCCCGCAGTGCCGCCCTGGGCCCTCATCGCCATTGCGGTGGTAGCTGGACTCCTCATCCTCACCTGCTGCTTCTGCATCTGCAAGAAGTGCTGCTGCAAGAAGAAGAAGAACAAGAAAGAGAAAGGCAAAGGCATGAAGAATGCCATGAACATGAAGGACATGAAGTCAGGCAACCAGGTGATGTTCTTCTGGACTGCTTGGCCTTGACCTGCACTTGATGTTGTAGGACGATCCCTCTGGTTGAATTACTGTTGGGGAACTTGTAGCTCAGGCAGCAGAGGGGGATGGAGCCACCAAGATCCTGAGATGGGGCAGTGCAGACTTGAGCCTGGAGCTGAAACAGCAGCACTGTCCTCTTCCAGAGCCTGGTGGTCTGGGTGGGACCAGGCTCAGGCTGCCTTGGACCAACTGATGCTTCACCTGAATGTTAATTTAATCCCTTGTGTCTCCTTGCCTTCCTTGGAGTTGCCTTCTCATTTCTCTGTGCTTTCAGCAGAGGCGGGAGGGCCACCAGGCTAAAAGCCCCACCAGCTTGTGGGAGTCCCCAAAAAGCCATTGCTCAAGAGGCACGTTCTGGTGCATGGAGTGGATCTGGGGCCGTCTCCCTGTCCTGGGGGCCAGGAGGGGAGAGCAGGAAGGAGGCTTTGGTACCAGCGAATCTGGGGGCGATCCCAGTCATTTCAATTCATCAGCCCAACCTAGGGCCATTTGGAGGGGGTGGGAAATTTTGGGTATCCATTTCTGTTCTTCAGAGCGAGGTGGGCACCACGGGCTGGCAGGCAGGGCTGGAGCGCTGAGTGTTGAGTGAAGATGCTCCATCAGACCTGCCCATCCACACACCCTCTTGGTGGTGGGAGACGTGGGGTAGGATTCCCCAATGTTGTCCCCTAGGGTTCCACAGGGCCATACAAACCCTGATTCCTCACCACACCACGAGTCCCTTGTCAGTGCTCTCTAACATGGCTCTCTTCCCTCCTGCTGCTCTCGCTGTCTTCCCTCCCTGCTGCCCTGTCTGTGTGTTCCCGCACTGTCCTGGGACACCCTCCACGGTAGGTGCCACCACGAGCCTCCTTCTCCATTGTCTGCTTCCAGGGTGGGACAGGGGACCTGGGGTCACACCACAGAGGTGATAAGGATCTGGGGCTCCCATCCCATGGACCGTGGTTTGGAGACGTGTGGAGAGGGGTGCCTTTGCCTTAGACACAGGAGAATTAGGTTGGGTGTCTATTGCAAAGTTAATAAAATGGCTCTGCTAAGGCCTTAGCACTGGCTGCAGGGCTCCCCAAGCAGTAGGTTGCTTGCATGCAGCCCCCCAATACAAGCACCAAACCTCACCCCCTGGAGCTGACCCCACGTCCCAGCGCCCTGGGGCAGCTCCCACACCATCTCAGATGGAGCAGCACAAAGCACCGAGGGCTCCCCAGCAGCTGCGTGGTTGTGGGCAGAGCCAGGGCCACCCCAGGGCTGCTCTCCTGGTGCGTTATGTCCCCAGTGTGGGGTATCTCCTTGCCCCTCATGGGGAGAACCCAGGGCTAGAGATGCCAGTGGGGTTGGGGTCCTGGAGGTGCCCAGCAGTGTGGGGACAGGGACACTGGGCTGTGACCCTGCTGCTGAGCTGGGCACCTTGGCTGCCATTGCAGGATCAACAGGATGATGATGACGCAGAGACGGGTCTGACAGAGGGGGAAGGTGAGGAGGAGGAGAAGGAGCCAGAGAACTTGGGCAAGCTGCAGTTCTCATTGGACTACGATTTCCAGGCGAACCAGGTGATGGAGGGTCTGAGGAGATGGGGGAGTGGAGTGGGGTTTGCTCAGGGAGGGTATTTGAGAGGAGAAGTCTTCCTGTTGGACCTGGGGGGCATGGGAGGGATGGGGGAGCTGGGTGCTGTGCCTTGGGGAGTCCTGCCCCATGTTGGTCTGGAGACAAGCCCTTGGCATCTGCAGCGCGTAGCTGGCCTCTCTTGCTGAAGACACTCCTCTCCCCCTCCAGCTGACAGTGGGGATCCTCCAAGCTGCTGAACTGCCAGCTTTGGACATGGGTGGCACCTCAGACCCGTACGTCAAGGTGTTCCTGCTCCCTGACAAGAAGAAAAAGTACGAGACCAAAGTGCAGAAGAAGACACTCAACCCTGCCTTCAATGAGACCTTCACCTTCAAGGTGAGTCCCCGACCAGCAATAGGGGACCTTGTCTCTCACTCACATCTTTCCCCCAACCATGTCCCAGTCCTGTACTTGGACCCTCGCTGCTGGGAGTGAGTGGTTGTGGTTTGGGCTCCTCCGAGCCCATTGTCAGCTCAGTGGCCTTCTTTGTGCAGGTCCCCTACCAGGAACTGGGTGGGAAGACACTAGTGATGGCCATCTATGACTTCGATCGCTTCTCCAAACACGACATCATTGGTGAGGTGAAGGTGCCCATGAACACGGTGGACCTGGGCCAGCCCATTGAGGAGTGGCGGGACCTGCAGAGTGGCGAGAAGGAGGAGGTGAGAGCTGGGCTGGTGCGAGGCCCTTGGCCAGCTGAAGCTCTTGGCCAGAAGGGTTGAGATGTGGGGTGGCCAGAGTGAGCTCTGCTTTCTGGGCCATCCCACAGTGCTCGGGATAGCTATTGCCGTGGAGTCCCACCTGAATGCCATGCATGTCCTAGCTGTGATCTGCCCCTGTTGTTCCCACATGCAAAAGGCCTTTCTGTTCCAAAAATGAAGAGTATAAATGTCTGGGTGCTGCGCTGGGACTGGCCTGTCCCAGCCCCAAGTGATCAAACCCTTGTACCTGTGCACGGGGCACCAGCTTGTGCCTGCACTGAAGGTTGAACGGGGTTTGGAGTCACCTGCCCGTGGGACTGTGTACCGACACTGTGGTATGACGCACGGGCAAGGCTTTGATATCTGCTCCCTGCTCTGCTTGGCAGCCAGAGAAGCTAGGAGATATCTGCATCTCCCTCCGGTATGTGCCCACGGCTGGGAAACTCACTGTCTGCATCCTGGAGGCCAAGAACCTGAAGAAGATGGATGTCGGGGGTCTCTCAGGTGGGTGTTGGCTTGTGGCCATCCTCCTCCTGCCCCACTATGGGTGTCTCAACATCCTTTGTTGGGGAAGGATGTCTGGCACGAGGACAGAGGCGAGCACCCACCAGTGTCACACCACTGTCCCCAGCTGTCCTACAAGGGGATCCACAGGATGCAGAAGAGCTCCATCCCTTGGCCAGTTGCTCCCTCAAACCCTTTCCGCTCCAAATATTTTGGCTTTGGCCTCCACAAACCTCTGAGCACCTTTACTTGGGGAGCTCTCTTTACCCCATGGTGCACCTCATCCTAGGCTGAGACTTCTCCTGGAACCCAGCCGATAGTGTCCCCTGAGCATCTCAACCCTGGCTGATACACCCTCCTGTCCCCCCCAGATCCCTATGTGAAGATTCACCTGCTGCAGAATGGCAAGAGGTTGAAGAAGAAGAAGACCACAGTCAAGAAGAAGACCCTGAACCCCTACTTCAATGAGTCCTTCAGCTTTGAGATCCCCTTTGAGCAGATACAGGTTTGTCTGATGAATTCCCTGGGATGCAGGCAGGGTGAGGGCAATGGGAGAAGTCTGCAGCTGCCCAAGCCCATGTCCCTGACTTCTCAGTAGCCTGGGCGGCTTCTGGTCCAGTCCCCCATGAAATATGTCCAGTCCCAACCTGGGCCTGTGCTGATGCTGAGGGCAGCTGGTGCAGGGGCAGAGGTGAGGGACTGGCCAGTGCCCATGGGAGATCTAATCCCAACCAAGATCCCAACTGGAATGGGGCTTTCTTCCACTCCTGGTCCTTTGGTGCTCACCCCAAGTATAGAGGAAGCCCCAGTGGTCCTAGGGTTATTTTGGACCACTGGTATGTGCCTTGTGCCCCTCCATATCCTCTCCAAGACCTAGCACATGCCCCTTGCCCCAGCCCAGCCATGTCGGGCCCTGCAGCCCACAGCTCTTGCCCAGCCCCACACCACCCCTTGGTGACCTTTCCCAGATGGCCATGTCAGGATGAGCTGGGCCCCCACTGTGGCTCTGAGGGCCTGGGCTCCTCGGGGAAGGAAGTGGAGGAAGTTATGGGCATGGAGAGGACCTTGCCTCAAAACAGGCCATGGCAGGGCTCAGCCTTGCAGGATCCCTGGGGTGCCCTGTTGATCCACCCCAGGGCTGGGGACAGCATGGAGGCCGTAGAGCAATCCTGGCCTCTGTACTTTCCACCCTCTAAAGAAGGTTTCCTCCTTTAGAAAGTGCAAGTGGTCATCACGGTGCTGGACTATGACAAGCTGGGGAAGAACGAAGCCATCGGCAAGATCTTCACGGGCCTCAACTCCACCGGCACAGAGCTGCGGCACTGGTCCGACATGCTGGCCAACCCCCGGCGGCCCATTGCCCAGTGGCACTCGCTGAAGCCAGAGGAAGAAGTAGATGCAGCTCTTGGGAAAAACAAATAGGAAGATCTGCCGGCCAGCGCGGCCCGGCACTGCGGACAGTGGGGGCGACCCAGAGCTACTGATACCTCAGTTACGCAACCTTTGGTTTTGGTTTTTATGTTCTGTTTTAAGCTGAAATACCCTTTGATGGCTGTGGAAGGGTTTCCAGACAGTCCCAATAGCTTCCAGGGGAAGAGGTTAAAGACACAGATGGTTCTTTTCGTTCTTCAGCGTTGCTCCATTCTGCTGCATGTCCCATCACCTCCGCTCACCATCCCTTCCAGGTGGACCCTTCCAGATCCCACCTGGGACCTTCCTCAGCGGCTGTGACACCAGCCTGCAGCATTGCTGCCACCGTCCTTCCCTTGGGTTCATGTGGGGAACCATTGAACGTTGCATGGAGGTGATACTGGAGCCTGAGAGTGCGAGATGACCAGACCCACTGTGCTTGCTTGGGGCATGAACAGCTGCGTGGACATCAAAATGGTGGAGAAGACTCTCTGTGGGAGACCCAGGTGCCTCCTGCTCTGCCTCCTTCTGTCCGGGAAAGGTGAAAGCCATGGTTTCACACCAAGGATAGCCAAGTGTCCCCAGCCAGCTCCAGGTCTGGTTTCTGCTGGGGAGAGGTTTGCAGGGACCAGGGGTGTTGGGCTGCAAAGCCCTCGGTGTTGCAGCTGGAGCAATGGGGGCTGATCTGAGTGTGGGGAGCCCTGGGGGTTCTGCTCTGAGGAGACACAAGGTAGGATGTGCATGCAATGGCAGTGCAGTGTGGGCCACTAACACCTCTGCCAAGTGGCCATCACGTCCCCAAAGGCCGGGCAAGGACAGGTCTGGGTGATTTGCTTGTGGGTCCCATCATCTTGGTTGAAACTTGTAGATCCAGATGCTTCCACAACGCATGTTTCTGCTGAGAGGTCTCCAAATGGGATGGGGGCAGCCCCCCAGAATGGTTCCAGGTGCTTCCCTGAAGGCCATTGTGTGTCCCCAGGATGCAGCTCTGTTATGAGTACCCCAGTGCACCCTGGGCCAGCCAAGGGGCTATGGGGAGGTCCAGCCCTGTCCCCGCATCCCAGTGCCATGATGCAGGTGGGAAGGGTGAGAGCGGGCCCATGGCCAACAAGGGACCAAAACCCCCAGCCCCCATGAGCTGCTTCTTTCCACTGGGACGTCGGCTCCTGGATCCCCCTTGTCCCGCTCCCCTCAGGGGTATAAGCCATATCTGTGTCCCTGGCAGTGGGCAAGAGCTTCTCGGTGCCACCTCTCCCACTGCAGGACCAAGCACCTGAGCTGGAAAGCGAGCATTGGGAAAGGGTCCAGCAGCCCTGCCCAGTTCAGCCCAGTCTGTACTGGAGCACTGATGTGAGCTGGTGTCCCCGTCCCAGCTCTGACCCCCCAGCAACCTCGTGCTCCCTGCTCCACTTTGCTTTCCTGGACTTGGTTTAACGAGGCTTGGGCAGAAGTTAAGCAGCGAAGGGTTGTGCATCTTCAGGGAGGGTGGTTTGCAGTGGAGAACTGGAGCTCTGGTGTGCAGCCGGGGATGCCCTGGGGACCTAACACCCAGGCTGGGACCTTGGTGCAGGGTGTCCTGAGCCTGGGGACAAAGTGCCAAAACTGAGCTCACCCCCTGAAGCCCCCTGTGGCCCCCAAAGGGCATCTCAGTCCTGGCTGGAGGTGGGGAGATGATGGGAAACAGCTCAGGGGGTTAAGGTTGGACATGGGGACGAGCCCTTTCCCCTGGAGGGATGTGCAGCTCTGGGACAGGTCCCCAGGGAGGGATGTCTATCCTTGGGGGAGGTTTGGGGCTTGGTTTGCCAAGCCGTGATCTGGTGGTGGGGGTGGTTGAACCAGAGACCTCCAAAGACCGCTTCCACCACCTCCTCGGCTGCATTTGGTCCGTGTGTTAGGATTCTCACACCCATGTCCTGGGTCCTGGCCGTTGGAACGGCAGGGTGAAGGTGGCACTGGGGCCACGCTGGGCTTCATGGGTCATCAAGTGAGTGCCCCTGCAGGGCTTCTCCAGCGTTAATTAGTCCCTTTTCCTACTGGATGTGTCAGTGTCAGCAAATGAGGTCCTGCCCTGATTGTTTAGCTGAAGGGGGAGAAATCTTGGGGGTTTTTTAATTAACGGGGAAGCAGGGGTGGCTGATGCCCCTCGGCTGGGGGCACTGGCGGGATTTGGGCTCTTGAATGAGTCTCATTTCAGAGCCTGTTTTTCTCAAGCTCATTTTGGAGTCCATCCAGGCACTGGGGGGGGGGGG
>NW_015090877.1:851677-915047 GCF_001431845.1 Calidris pugnax
TTCCCAGGTTACTTTGGGGCCCCGCCCGGGCCTGGGGGGGGGGGGGCATTTGCCTTGTGTGGGAATGGGTTAAAAACGAAGGAATTGGAAAGAGCCCTAAAAACCTGTTAGAGCCCTGTGAGTGTGCGTGGCCCCACAGCTCTCCCTGGGTGTTGGAGGTGTGCCCGACGCCTGCACACATGCACCCCCATGTACCCCCCCGTGCATTCCACAACACCCCCCTGCACCCCCAGACCCACCGCATCGCCCGGGGCCTCACACCAGGAGCAGGGGTCCCCCCCAGCTGGTTCTGTTGGACTTTTTAAGCCTTGCAAAGGGGGGGGAAACTGTGACTTTAATACATAATTAATTTTTTTTTTTTTAATGAAAAAGGGAAAACTAACCAACATATTAAAGCCATCTGCGCTGCCTCTGACCCCCCCTTAGCCGTGTGTAGTTAACACTGTATGGAGACGTAGCTGTATATACCATGAGCAGTGCATGAGCCGCAGCCCGTAGCCCTAGCAGCATGGTTAGAGCCACGCTCTGCCCCTCCGCTCGCCGCCGCCGTCCCCACCACGTTTCTCCAGCGAGGCAGAGACGTCGACAAAGGAAACTCATCTCCCCAGTGCTCTCCACCACCCTATTTTCCCACAAATACATAAATAAAATAAAAAAAAATTAAAATAATGTAAAAGAAGAAAATAATGCCAAGAAGCAAAGCATGCCAAGCCAGTCCCACCAGTGGAGGGTGAGCCGTCACTGACGCAGCCGTGACTTCCATGTGTGTGTCTTGTTCCTGTATCTTGTCGCATTTAAACCATGGCCCGGTAGCGGCAACGTCGTGGCTTCGGCGTCCTGTGTCGCGTTGGTGCATTTCACCGTCAGAGCAACTTTAGAAGCCATATTAGACCACGGTGTGCCGGGACCCCATGGGGACAGGCCCACAGGTGAGCCGTGACCCCCTTCCCCCGTGTGTCCACCGTCCCCTGGCTTCGTGGGGCTCAGCGGTAGAGCCCGGCTGCCAGGACGAGCCACAGCGGCCACTGCCTCAGTGGCCACGGAAGCCACCATCCTGCTGGGTGAGGGGACAGGGCAGAGCTGGGCACAGGCGCCAGGGCCGACCTGCTGGTGGCATTTCTGCAACGGAAAGGCTGGGATGCGGCGAAGATCTGGTGGTGAAAAGGCTTTTCAGAGCGATTTGGGCTATTTCTGCCGTGTCCAGTTGGGTGGTTTCTGTTTTGGGGATGAGAAAATTCTGCTTTTGGGCATTTCCCGCTCCCAGCAAACCCGGCCGTGCCACGGGGACGCTTGGCTTCCGTTCCCCGGGGTTAAAGGAAATGAATCCACCAGGCCTGGCAACAAGCTCTGCTTTCTTTTCCTTTTTCCCCCCAAGACCTGGGAGGGAGGAGCAGCTCCTTGGGGAGCCCCAGGCTCGGGGGTGTATCTCGGAGCCCAGGACCCCCCACCCCAGCCCAGCTCTGCCCGTCCCGGCCCCGCAGCGCTCAGCTCCGGCGGAAGCTGCTTTTAAAGCCCCTTCCTCTCGTGTGGACTGTTGTTTCTGTCTCTTCTCGTTAAATGGTTATTTTGTAACGATATCTGTCTCCTTATTAAAGAAACGAGCTGAAAGAAAGGAGCCCTGTTTCCCTTCTGGTCTTGCTGTGGGGGCTCGGGGGGTGTCCGGGGAGGGGCGGGCAGGTCCCAGGGATGATGTAGGGAGGGGGGCGCAGGGAGAACCCCTGGAGGGCCTTGGTAACCCCAAGACACGAGTGTGCTCACACACGGCGGGGATGTGATTAGGGGCACAGAATCCAGTTGGAGGTCTGTAACCAGTGGTGTTCCCCAGGGGCCAGTACTGGGTCCAGTCCTCGTCAATATATTCATCAGTGACCTGGATGAAGGGATGGAATGTGCCCTCAGCAAGTTTGCTGATGATACCAAACTGACACCCCAGAAGGCTGTGCCACCATCCAGAGAGACCTGGACAGGCTGGAGAGTTGGGCAGAGAGGAACCTGATGAACTTCATGAAGAGCAAGTGTAGGGTGCTGCACCTGGGGAGGAATAACCCCCTGCACCAGGACAGGTTGGGGCTGACCTGCTGGAGAGCAGCTCTGAGGAGAAAGACCTGGGAGTCCTGGTGGACAACAGGATGACCATGAGCCAGCAATGGGCCCTTGTGGCCAAGGCAGCCAATGCCATCTTGGGGGGCATCAGGAAGAGTGTGACTCGCAGGTGGAGGGAGATCATCCTGCCCCTCTGCTCTGCCCTGGGGAGGCCCCATCTGGAGCACTGGGACCAGTTCTGGGCTCCCCAGTTCCAGAAGGACAGGGAACTGCTGGAGAGGGGACAGCAGAGGCTACAAAGATGATGAGGGGCTTGGAGCATCTCCCTTAGGAGGAGAGGCTGAAGGGCTTGGGTCTTTTCAGTCTGGAGAAGAGAAGGCTGAGGGGGGATCTGATCAACACCTATAAATACTGAAAGGGAGGGTGTCAGGAGGATGGGGCTGGTCTTTTTTCAGTGGTGCCCAGGGACAGGACAAGAGGAAATGGACACAAACTTGAATACAAGAAGTTCCACCTGAACATGAGGAGGAACTTCTTTACTTTGAGGGTGGCAGAGCCCTGGCAGAGGCTGCCCAAGGAGGTGGTGGAGTCTCCTTCTCTGGAGACATTCAAACCCCGCCTGGACACGTTCCTGTGGGACCTGCTCTGGGTGGCCCTGCTCTGGCAGGGGGTTGGACGAGATGATCTCCAGAGGTCCCTTCCAGCCCCATAGCATTCTGTGATTCTGTGACATCTCCAGGCCCTGGTGCCCCAGATGTGGGGTGCAGGTGGGAACACATCAATGGTCTCCACAAATTCTTCACCTCCAACACATACGGCTGGGTCCATCTGTTAATGTTCCGGTCCTGCCCTGCTCTGCAGAGGACCTGACACCCCTGAGCCCAAGGGGAAGAGCTCAAGCTGCAGTAACCACCCCCGAAGACCGAAATACCCGGAAGGTTCTACAAACCTCACCTGGGACAAAGGCTCCGAGAGGTGGCCCCAGTGCCCATGTCTCTGCTATGGGTTTGTGCTGCCCGAGCTCCTGAGCAGAGCAAACACGGGGCTCAACCTCACGGTGGGAGATGGGACTGAGCCCCCCCGTGGGTCAGAGGCATCAGATGGGACCTTCTCCCCATCACCCCCAGCTGGTGGGTGGCTTTCAGGGAGCTGCACCCACGGCTCCTTCATTTCAGCTTTCCCTGCCCGGGATGCAGGGGAGCGTTACCCTCCCCATGTTATAACTGCAGAGCATTTCTGACTTCAGAGACACGATACTGTTTTGCTACAGAAGTTTTGGGAGAAATGGGGCATTTTAGGCTAAAGAACTGGCAGCAGCTTCCCAAGCTCCAGAAAGATGGAAGCAAAGTCAAAACTTCTATTTTATCAACTCTTATTTTATTCATTTATAAATACTGTTGTGTTTACAAGCATCATAGATGTGAATATTATTCCCAAACTTTCAAACACATAATACTTATAATACTATATAACAACAACCAGTAAAACAAATCATTCATCTCAGGGTTTGAAAGGCCACTCAAAAGTTGCATAAAAATACATTCTCTCCCCATCTCGTAAGCGAGTCCTGCTTCTCCAAGGAGTTTATTTACAAAGAGCCATCATCAAACTTGCAGCCACGATCGGTGGGTTCACCCCAAGCATTAAAAATGAATTCAACCCAAGCAATTGCTTATAAAAAAAAAAAAAGCTTGTGCTCTCCAATGGAGACCACGTCTGGCAAATGCTCTGGTTCAAACAGGGATCAGTTTTAAAAACTGCTCGTTTGCTCTCTGTCCCAGGCACAGAGCGCAAGGTGTCCTGCTGTCACCTCCTCAGTGCACCGGTTACGTCAGGCATTAAGTGACACTAAAAAAAAATATTAATTCCCAAGATTTCGGTTTGCAATTGCAGCATCACCACGAAACACTCACAGCTTTGGCCAGTCGGTGAGACCGAACTGTTGGTGGGTTCTCTGCCCCGGTCAGAGCTGGGGACAATCCAGTGCTAAGCAGACACTTCATCCAAAGTGGTTTGGCGTTGCAAGGTGCCGCGCAGAGGAGCTGAACCTCCCGCACCCTTTGCAAACTGTTCCTTAGGGTAAAACGCAATGAGTGTCCTGGTAGGAAGGGGCAAAATGTCAGGGCAGGATGGATTTGTCAGGTTGGGTTGAACCCTCTGCCTAAAACAGACACCCGGCGTCTTCCCGCTGCCAGGAACCTGCCCCGAGAGAGGAACTGGATCTTTGCTCTGAAATCTCACAGACCCCGGGACACAGACCCTGGCAGCGCTGCGCAGCCACCAGCAGCCCCAGCAGGAGAAGGTCTTCTCCTCCACACGGCACAGGGGGGACCGGACCCCTGTTTGGAGCCGAGAGAGCCCAAGTCTGAAGCGAGGAGTGGGTCACCAAGAGAAAAAACATCAAGAACCGCAGAAGTACTCACATAAAGAGTGCACCAGGTGGGAACGGCGTGCAGAAAAAGCATTGACTGGATCTCAAGACTTAAAGCTGTTAAATATAACAGGGTTAAAACAAAGAAATACAAAAAGGATGCCTGGGTTAGGCAGTGCTCTGCAGAAACCCTGATGCCGTTACCAGCTTTGGTCTCTTCCTCCCCAAAGCACAGCAGCAGAGGAAGGGCCCCAGTGTACCAGGAGAAACAGCATCTCGTGCCGGGCATGAGCAACTCCGCTGGCTGAGGAGTGGTGGAAGAGGAACCTCTGTCTAGAGCCACCCAGGGACAAACCGGCAGCTCTAAGAGGTGGGAACAGGCAGGACAGGAAAGGGAAGGGGAAAAAAATGGAGAATTAGGAAAAACCAAACAAACCCCAAACTAAAAAAACCAAGGGAGAGGAAAAGAAACGCACTTTCTGAAGCACTCACCAGCAAAAGGTTCCAAAAAGCCCAGGACTGACTGATAAGAGATAAATTTTACCCTGTTGAGCAAGCTCAAGAATGATGCTCGCGTTCAAGTATCTCATCTCTCTCTCTCATAGTGGGAAGAGTCCAACCAGCCTGGCAGCAGCCACCAGCCCACAGGCAGCAGAGGCGCCCGGGAACGCAGGTAGAACTTCATGGCAACCTCCAAGTCCAGTGACTGAGACCGTAACTGCCGGCCGGATGGAGCAGGGAAGTCAAAGGACAAAGGAAATGAAAGGACAATTGTGGAAGGATGTAGATGGGAAAGGGGTTTGGATGCAGCGAGAAGTCTCTGAGAGGGAGAGTATCATTCGAGAGGAGACTGTTAAGGGGAAGCTCAACAGATCTGATGGCAGGTCACTGCTCCCATCAAACCCACACAGCACGTAGGGGAGCCCCTGAATAAATGCCCATTGAGAGAACAATTTCAAACTGTTCTGAGTACGTATAACATTAAAGACGGTGGGGTTTTTTGAGGTTTCCTTCAAGGTCAAGGCTTATTGCAAGCTTTTGACAGATTAAGAGACTTTCATCCTAGCGATGCAGTTACCAGCACGCCCAAGAGGAGCCCCTTGTCCCCCCACAGATTCCCAAGGTACACGGGAGGACAAGTGATCACGGCTTCACGCTCCGCTGCCTTGAACCCCAGCTGTGTCAAGCATCTTCACCAACAGCCAGGTGGGATTGGGTTCTGGCATCCCCTCTCTCTACAAACCAAGCCCTGCTGCCTTGCACTTGGGCATCCTCCTGCTGCAAATCAAAGCAAGGTACCTGAAATACCTGACCAGACCCCGCTACGAGGCTCTGCCCTCACGAAGGCAGCAGGAAAATCTCCCCGATGGCTGTCAGGACAGGAGGCTGGTTTCTGTGTGGGCACAGCTCCCTGCAAGGTGAGTCACGCTCATCTGCATCAGAAAGCAGCAGGGGCTCTCGAGGGGCTCGAGCTTGTCCTTCAGAAAGCTTGGCAAGTACCTGTGATACAGCCAGTCCCGAGGAGCAAGGGTCCAGATGCAATTAGCAGATGCTACTAACTGAGACGGAAGCCTTAGAAGGACACAAGGTGACACCAAATCCCCCCGGCTGCGGGCGAAAGGCAGGGTGAGGGACAAGGGGGTCTGATGCTGAGAGTCAGCGCTGATGTTACTGAACAGGTTCGAAATCTTGTATTAAATAAAAGACTCGGTCTACTGGGGCAAAAGGAGAAGGAGGTCTCTGTGCAAAGCAGCTGTCGTCAGCCTGTTACAGAAATCAGCCACGGTGGCTTTCACAGCATCACATTTTAACCCGAGTCCCACATCTCGGGTGGGATGTCCATCCTTAGAGTCCCAGCCCATGTTCACATTCCACCTGGAAAGGGCCTGGATGTGCTGGATTAGTTCCTAAAGCATCGCTTTTTAAAGTAGGAGCTTCCTACTCTAGATCAGAGTCCAACACCAAATACTGGGCTTCTGGAAGAAGTAGATTTGGCAGCTCAAACCCAGTCCTCACGTTTTTCTTCTCCCTTGAACAAAATGTCCGAGACACCACACATGCTTAAATTAAAAATAATAAAATGGCAGGGGGGGTGTGTTGTGAGGGAAATGAGGGCAGGAGGGGACTGTACAGCAAAGGGCAGGGCAGGGCAGGTGTGACAGATTGATCCCATGGCTGAAACGCTTGCTGTACTTGACAGGAGGAAAGCGGGGTAGGGCTTGGTGGTGGGGTTGGCAGCTTGTGGAGGGCTCCCCTCTTTGTCCTGCCTCTGCTCAGGCTTCCTATTTGGAGAGCTTGCTGATGACACGAATGAGGGCTCCGTTCTCGTCCTTCAGCCTTTGGTTGTCCGACTTCAGCTCTGTCAAAATCTGCAGGGAGACAAGGAGAAGGTGGGATCAGAGCTGGGCGCTGCTGGTGGGATGAGCCCCCCGGCTCGGCGGGAGCAGCAGGGAGGCTGCAGCCCCTCTGCCCAGCGCGGCTTTAATGTCAGCAATTTGTCTCCAGGATTTTTACAAACCGGGCATGAGGTGCAGGGGGGTTCAGAGGGGACTCGAGCACAGCACAGAGCCAGGGAGCCCCAGAGCCGGCAAAGCCCGTGGTGAGAAGCGATGCCACGGCCCCAGCGCTCAGTCAGGACCAGGCTGGGAGGGCAGGAACCATTTCTGAGCTCTTTCATCCCAAAACTGTTCCCAGAGGCTCAGCAGAAAACTATAAAGCTTTTGTTTTTCTGATTTTTTTTTCCATTTTGCCAGGACTAGAGGGGAAAACAAAGGTCTGAAAATCTCCGTCAGGGCCGGACCGAGCCTGGCTTGCCAAAATCTCTTTAGAATAACCCCAAATCTCTGTGGGATCTCATAGAAGTTTAACGCGGGTGCACATGCCACAGCCAGAGGACTGGCAGAACACACGGACACTGGAGATACCTCTTGGTGCTCAGTCTTTGCTGCTGGAGCTCAACCAGAAGTTGCAGCACAGACAAAAGCCAGAGAGCTTTTAGTTGGAAAGCGAGGAAGAAATAGCTTCAATGAGACCTTTCCAGCATTTCCCACTGGATAAAAACGATCCCGGCTCCCTTTCCCATCCTGTGGGCAGGTGACCTTCAGGGGAGTGTCCCCGGGCGTTTGGGGACGGGAAGGAGACCCCATGCTCCATCTCAGGGTGACACAGAAGGTGTGACTCACACCACCGGTGCCAGCAGCCCTGGGGGTGACCAGCCCCAGAGCCTGCCGGGACACACGCAGGAACGGACGGCACCGGTATGAGCTCAGCGATGACATCCCTTTGCCAAGGTGGCTCTTAGAGGAATTCCCCCCAAATTCAAAATCCCCTCTAAACCTTCTCCCTCCTCCTAAGCCGGAGTTTCAGCTCTGACCACAACCTCCTGCCCATTCCCCTCATCTGCAGCCCCTCCACGGCCACCCGTGGCTCCTGGGGCAGACGCCAGCTCCCACCTCTCCTGAGGGACCAATTCCCTCCTCTCTCAGTTGGGTCCCAGTGCATCCAGCCCTGTCCCTGCTGATGCTGGTGGGGATGCTCCAGGTTTTGCAAGAGAGAGGAGGAGGAAAAGAGCAGCATGGCAGGTAGGGAAAGGGTAAAACTATGTGATGCTTCAAAGTGTCAAGCTTTGGCTCATGATGCTTGAAAGTGTCTCACTGGACCCCGTGGTGGTGCAACAGGAACATCTCCACGACAGGGCTGTCACCAGAACAACCGTCAGACTCCTTATGCAATTTCTCATGGCCATTGCCCATCACCAAAGTGCTCAGGAGCCCAGAGAAAAGGGGTGAGCACTTGCTGTCTCTCTCCGCACTCCTCCGATTCCTCCTGAGCTCGATCTGACACTCTCAATACGGAATCACGGAATTATCAGTTGGAAGGGACCTCTAGAGACCATCCAGTCCAACTCCCTGCCAAAGCAGGGCTGCCCAGAGCACATCACTCAGGAGCATCCAGGTGGGGCTTGAAGATCTCCAGAGAAGGGGACTCCACACCCTCCCTGGGCAGCCTCTGCCAGGGCTCTGCCACCCTCACCCCAAACAAGTCCTTCCTCACATTGGAGTGGAACTTCCCATGGTCCAGCTTGTGCCCGTTGCCCCTCGTCCTGTCACTGGGAACCACTGAAAAGAGTCCAGCTCCATCCTCCTTCAACCCACCTTTAGATCCTTGTCAGCATGAATAAGGTCTCCCCTCAGCCTTCTCTTCTCCAGGCTAAAGAGCCCCAGCTCTCTCAGCCTTTCCTCATCAGGGAGATGTTCCAACCCTTCCGTCATCTCTGTTGCCCTTCGCTGGACTCTCTCCAGCAGTTCCCTGTCTCTCTGGAACTGGGGAGCCCAGACCTGGACGCAGGATTCCAGTTGTGGCCTCCCAGTGCAGAGCAGAGGGGGAAAATGACCTCCCTCCACCTACTTGCCCCATTCTTTTCTACGCAGCCCAGGATCCCATTGGCCTGGTGCCGTCCAGCCCAGCACACCACAACAGGTCAGCCACCTACTGGGTCTGAGACAGTCCCTGTCCCCTCTGTGTCACCGCTCGGGGTGGCCTTGCAGTCCTGAGTGTGTCCATCCCTGCAATAAGGTGGTGATAGGAAGTTCTGCCACTTGCTTTGGTAGAGATAATGTGTCACAGGTTCCCAGAAGCCACATCAGAGAGGAACCAGCCTGGTTTTACAGCTTCCTGGAAGCTCTGATGGTGGCTGTGCCTTACACATGGGCAACTTTGGTGATTTATTGGAAACGGAAGAAGTACATGGAAAGCTTGAAAAGTCTCCTGGCTGTAACCCCACTGCACCAGTTTCCAGCAAAGCTCCCTGAAAAGTAACAATCAACCTTAGGAAATTTCATTCCCCCCAGGCCAATTCAAAGCAAAGCAGCCTCGAGCCAGGTAAAAACAGCCGCACGTGAAGCAGCCTGGAAATGCAGGGGCCTGAAAATGGAGGCATTCTCAGTGTCTGACCGGGAAGGGTAAGGAGGGATGTGGCCGAGCCACGAGGGACGGTGACGCTGACCAGGCCGCGGCATCGGTGTAAGGCCAGGTTTGGGCTAGAGGCTGGTTCCTTGTGACACTGGAGAAGGTGGCACTTCAGAAATGATGTGGATTTTGGAAAATGAGATCCTTTGAGAAGCAGCACTGCTGCAAGAGCGTGGTAAATCTGTCAGAATTTGTCACAGTGACACTGCTGTACAGCCGTGGTGCCTACAGGCACCGGCGAGACAAGGTTTCCAGGTACCAGCAACATCCCGCGTCAGAGCAACCGAGGGAGCTGAGAGAGCCCCAGCAGAGCCCCGGACACGCGGCTGCCCCAGCCCCACCACCAGCACGGAGCGCAAAGCACGGACATGCCGGGATGGACGGGTCTGCCCAGAGCCTGGAATGTCAGAGCAGAGCGGGGGCAGCAGGAGGTAAGCAGTAACAGCAGTATTTCCTTGGGGCAGACGAGAGACCGGTGACTTACAGTTTGGGAAACATCATTTCTCTGAGGAAAGCTATTTCTCTGGAAACAGTTTTGCTCAATTTTCCCTCTTCGATGTCTAAGGAGGTCGGGAAGGAGAATGACTTAAACTCAGCCCTTGTGAGAAGTCGGTGACAGGGTGGAGAATACTTTAGCAGATTTAAACCAGGAGGCTGGTGAGCTCATTTAGTCTGTCCATCTGCACAATCCAGGCCACACAACACGAACCACCCCCTGTGACACACACGGGGTCTAGAGCTGAGAATCCCGGAAAGGGGAAGCCACAATTCCCCTGCTTAGTTTGTTTCTACGCTTAATCATCCTTGATATAATTTGTGTGCTAAGAATAGACTTTTTTTTATGCCTTGGTGCTACTTCCAGCCCAGGAGAGCATACTGCTGCTTCCTTTTTTTAAAAAATAGCACTGTCTGAAGGGACTTGAATATCCCTACTAACCTGCAAAAGACAGGTAGGGCCCTAAGAAAGAAGCATTTACAGCTTTATTTTAGCACTGAACCAATGAATTAACAAGAAATGATGTAATTTAACTGTGTGATGTGCGAGGGCAAAGCTTACGGGAGGCTTGTCCTTGGATTTCAAACACTAATTGCTCTGCGTTGAATTTAAAACAGAAGATGAAAAAGACAAGTGCATCTGGCCGGCCCCTGCGCCTTGTCCTCCCCCCAGGCAGAGGGGACGCTGCAGCGGGGGAACTTGGGCTCCACAACTGAACCTGGGTTCTTTAAAATGAGGGAAGGAGCTCGTTCTCTTTGCTCAAGTGTCCAAGGGAACCTGCCGGGGCCTGCCCAGTTACGGGTTTTCTGGAAGTCACCCTCCTGTCTAAAGGGTGCACTTTTCACAGCATCCCTAGAAATCTATTCCATTGTTCATTCTGACTTTGGACAATCCTATTCCTGGGTGCCAGCTTCTCATGGAACTAAGTCCAATTGAAAAAGAATTATATTATGAGCAGACACCTAGCATAAACCACCTATTTCGAGGTAAGGTAACGGGGAGGGGGCTGCTGGCCGGACCCACTGGCACTGACCAGCTGCCCCAAAGCTGGTGTTAAGCCACAGGGAAGCAGCTGATCCATCCATCTCTCCTCAGCAGCATCCCAGTGCCATCCACCCAACCCTACGGAGCCCATCCTCCTGGTTGTCCTCTCCTGGATGATGGGAGATGTGGACCCCATCCGTGAGGACACGCAAGCCCCTGGTGCAGTTGTTAGTGAAACGGCGAGGCCAGCGCCATCCGCCAAAGCAGAGCAACGTCAGCAGGACCCCTCAGAGCCTCCCGCGAAATCCTGCCTTCAGCTGGGTGGGAACACCATGCTTTTGGCTTTTCCTGTGCCACATGCTGCTTTTGAGCCACAAGCTGCATCAGACACCCCCGGGAGCAGGGAGGCAAGGCGGGGGACAGCCCGGCCAAGGGAGCGGAGACCTGCCTGGAAGAGTGGAAGAGGGAGGCGAGATGAGCCGGAGGGAAAACAGCTACAGCTCCTCTGATTCGGAGGGCTTGGCAGGCAGAGAAAGTCTGGCTACGACCCGGGTCAGAGCCCTGTTTTCAGCCAGCAGCTGCTCATTCATCTGCCTCAGAGTGTGAATCTGTTTGAGCTGGTGGAGATTCTGCAGAGAGTGAGAGGAGTGGACAGAAAAATACAGAGAAAACACACCACGAAGACAAAAGGGCACAGAAATGTGAATTTAGTCCATAAGCAGTAAAAGGAAAAAAGAGAATAAAAGAAAAATTAGTAGCAGTGAGTGCTGGGTGGGCAGCAGCTCAGATGCGTTTGGAGAAAGCCTTAAACACGCTGGGGATGTTTCGGGAACCATCCCTTTTTCCAGGCACCCCAAAGCCTTTAAAAAGGTCAAATAAAGGGGTTTCCCACCACAAAGCAGGACAGCCTCTCGCAGTTCGATTCTAGTTTACCCAGACAGTGAGTGGCTCACAGCCCCCGGGACTCAGGAACTACTGAGAGAACTACCACCACTGACTTACCACCTACGCAGGCTTTGAAAACACTGCTGGCAACTGAGAATTTCTTTAAAACTCCTTTTCTTCGTGTATCTCTAACAGTTAAAGTGGTTTTGTGTAGCAGACAGTGACCAGAGCTTCATGTGAGATTTTAAAGGCACAGACTGAAGCACCCGGGAGTGTCACTGTCCCCCAGCAGCCCACAAGACACCTACCCTGTCCATCCCTCGCTTCGGTCCTGCCCAAAAGGTCTGGGGCATGTGGGGGCTGCCCAGATTTATCTCTTCTCTGTCTCAGGGCTCAATTTCTCTCTGATCTCCAGAGGTGAAAAGTCAGAACCTTAAACCGCTGACTTAAACTGGAGGAGTTGGAGTGACAGCATCTGACACAGGAGGCACGTGAAAACGTGGTTTTCTTGGTTACAAAAAGTGGGCAAAGGAGGGTGCAGACATGGAGCCCCCCAGCTGGGGCAAGCACAGGTAGAGTGGCAACTTGGAGGTACAGAACATAAAAGCAACGAGGAAGGCAAAACAGGGAAACAGTAAAAGCCATGCAGACACCACCATTTCTTGTACAAGGACAACATTTTTCTGGGTGATGCTACAGCAAAACCATACACTGGGTGTTTCTACCCAGCACGAGTGCCAGGAGCTGCTGAGGGCTGCAGAGCTGCTTTCTGAGCATCCTCCTGTCCCTCCTGCCTCCCAACAGCTCCTCGGGCAGCGCAGCCACAGGGAACCCTCCTCCGTGGTGTAGGGAGCACAGACACTGGGCAGGGGAGGGAAAAAGCCATGAGAAGAGTAGTTTTAAGTTCAAATGAAAAAATTCCAGCCCAGAACCAAAGCAGCTTCTGTCCCGCCTGCTAACCAACCTGCTCTTCCCCGTGTCCTCCTACTCACGAGCTTGCAAGGGCAGGGAGGAGATGGAGGGAAGGGGATGCTTTTCTGCCATTTATTCAGCAGAAAGTGCTCTGAGGGAAGTCACTGTCCAGCATCAGGGGCTGCACAGGCAGATCTACTTATACGAAGAACTTGCGTGAACATCTACCCAACTGCTTGACATGGACCCGGCTACAGTTGGCAAGGAACGTGCTGCACCCCAGGACATTTTGTCCGAGGGCTCATTCCTGTATAAAAGAGAAGTATTTGTGTATTTCCCATCCAGCAGCTTGGTTCTGGCTACTCAAAAGCACAACCTCTGCTCCCTGTTAAGGAATGAAGACACCTTGCCCAAAAGCCTTGCAAAACCAGCAGAAGCCCAGGCAGGTGAGTGCAGGGAGATGGCAAAGGATGGGGTCTGAGCTCCCCGAGGGCATCAAACTGATGCTACTTGGATTACACCAACGCAAGTCTGACACCAGGTAAGTCATCAGGTCCTGAGACAGAGCTATGGCCAACAAACCACCAGAGAGAGAGCTCCAGAGACATCTTGGCAGTGAGGTCCCCTCTCACCAGATCTCACCCATCACGCAATCTGTCCTGCCTGTGCCAGCTCCCCCTGCGCTCGGTGAGGACAGACGGACATCACACCTCTGGTCCTGCCATAAATCACACCCAGGAGCCCCCAGAGGATGGTTCATACTGGAGGAGTCATTTCTTTTGGTGGTACCAGGGATAATAAACATCCTCTGGTTTATCACAGGAAACACAGCTGAGCATCTGGCTGGCAGAAAATGTCAAACATATGTGATCAGGGGTGTCGTGCTACACGAGATGGAAAGGATTGTGATCGCTTTAGAGACCACCTTTGTTTTTCCATACCAATGTAGCACGAAACCTCAGCTTGGCACAATAAGACACAGCTCAGCCTCAGCACGCTGCCACAGCTGATAAAAAAAGATCACTTGGGTAAAATGTGTGTGTGCTGCAGGTAGGAGCCTTCTATTTATCCAAGAAACCTTGCGCTGCCCAGGAAGCTGGGACTGAAGCCAAGGGCAAAGACCAGAATCTGGACGATCCCGCTGTGATTGCTTATCACTCTGCTGGAGACTTGGCTCACCAAAAGCAGGTTTCTCAGTTCAGCTCTACCTGCCTTCAATTAAAGGATTTTGTGCCTGCAACACTCAGGGAAATAAAAATGCCCAAAGCATGCACAAAGTACAAAGCCAGGAGGGGCAGTGCTGCTATGGAATAAAGAAGCTTCTGTGACCTTCAAGAAAAATTGCTGTGTTAAGTTGGGACCTCAGGCACTTGGCATCGAATTCAGTTCAGCGCAAATGCTAATTTTCTTTCTCCTTCCTCAGCCAAGTTGCTGTATCACCAGTCAAATTCTGCAGGCACTCAGGAAAATGCTGCTCTGCTTTGTCCCCTTCACAAGAGCAGGTCTGCAGGCACCAAGCAGTTCTTGAGAGTACCGAGTTTGTCCCGCTCCTCTCCATTTCTTGATCGCTTCGTTAGCAGGGCTTAAACTCACGAAAGAACACAGCTCGTTCCCTCATAGCCTGATTATGAAGTGTTTGTGTGACAGAAACTCAGGACCTTCCTGTGATGACTGCAGTGCCTTCTCCTCCTAAGGAATCAGCTGCAAGAAGAGCAGAGAGATCCCTGGCCAAGACAGCTGATGGACACAGACACCCCAGGATCAAAAGCTGGACACGAGCCACGCTGGACTGGTTCCGCTCAAAGCCCAGTGAGAAACCCCCAAAAAACAGGAGTTATTACCCAAGACCTAACAACCTGGCAGGTTTGGCTGTTTCCCCTTGCTGCTCTCCACGCTAAAGGAAACCGGTGTATTTGCTTAAGTTGTTTATTCCTTGTGACTCCGCTCAACAGCTATTTGACCAGTGCGAGAAGCAGGAACCAGAGTCTAACCAGAATGACTAGATTTGCTTTCCTGGCTCGACTTTCACACCAGGGATTAACTCAGATGCTCCCCGAGGTGATCCCATCTCATTTAGGCAAACACAACTGGACTGACTGTCCCACTTGAAGGCACGATCACAGCAGACATGGAGAGTGCTTCTCCAGTTCAACAGTTTTATCTTCAGAGATTTTATACTCCTTTTTATTGAGTGGCTGTCAAAAAAGACATGTCACTGCGCTCAGGTACCCACCACATGCTCCAGTTTTTGCAAAAACTACTGGAAACGTAGTGGCATCTCGGAAATTATTTTCAAATTTCCCGTCTATTTGTTCTACTAACAAAAGGCCACTTTGGTTGTTCAACGCAGCAAGAACGCAGCAGAGAGCAAAGGGTGAGTACCACTCTGGAGAACCTCAGTCAGACCACAGGCTCCTTTCGCTCACGTCTCTTGGGGAGAGAACCTCTCAAACTTCCAGCAGAGCTCCTCCTTTTGCACCATTTTGGCTTCCATCCGTCTGCAGCTCCAGAACACCCGAACCAGAGGGGCTCTGGGGGCACCCAACAGTTCCTACAGCCATCTTCTTTTCATTCATTGCTTTCCAAACCAACAGAAAAGTTTCAAAACTGACAGGCCGCTAGAAGACACCAATTTGTCTTCTCACTCCACAGCCTGAGCTGGTTTGCAGAGTGAGCTGGAGAGTGGAACAAACAACACAAACTGCTCCTCTCTGCATTTTCTCTTGAAGGCCAGATTACTGTAATTACAGGAAGGTGCCTCTGGAGCTAAAGGCTCCTGTTCACTGAACAAAGAACTTGGAATTTAGGCATACTTCTCCTTCCCCCTCTGGCCTAACACATCCACGCTTATGTTCTCCTCTGCGCGAGAACAGGAGAGCCTTTACAGCACGACTCCACCAAATCCTTCTGCTACTTATTGCAGTAGAAGATGCAGCATGAGCCAACGGGGCCTTCCAAAGATGTCTGCCTGGTAAATATGTGAAGCTTCAAATAGAAACATAAAGTTGGAACCTCCTCCAGGGTGGGCAGAAAATCATTTCCATCCGTGCTCCCAGCTCTCAAGCGGGGTCCTTCCTTCTCGCAGCAGCTCGGTCCCACCTGGGTCATGCTCAAAGGGAAGGAAAGTGTGGGGCACAGAGCAAAGGGGGGGCATTCTGTGAACACGAGCATTAAAACAGAGCGTAAAATGATGGAACGCTGCAAAATCAGTGTGAAGGTGTACTCAGGCGGCCAAACCCTCCGCTCCCTGCTCCGCGGTGCTCCCCGCCAGCCCCGCGCTCGCCGGGCATCCAAGCCGTGGCCGGAGGAGAACCATCCTTGGAAGCAAGGCCCTGAGGGCGCAGTCGGTGCCGTGCCTGGTGACAGAGCCATGCGGCACAGCTCGTCAGGAAGCAAAATTCCTCTCGGCCAAAAATCTATTCCAGGCTGACCCAGCCTTCAGTGCCATGCTTTAGGAGGGGAGTACAGAAATACAATCGCGCTGTGTTTTGTCCTGGGCTCGTGTGCGTGATCTCAAAAGCCAGCTTTGTCTTCTTACCCATCCGAAGAGAACGACAGCGGCTTAGCTCGGGCTGCAGACTATTCAGAGCACAGAGGATCAGCACACTGAAACTCATTGATGCCACAAAAGGTTAGTTTTGGAAAGCATTTAAGGAGAACGGCTTTCGCAGTTCTCAGATCAAATGGCATAACAAATTAAACATACGGTGCAATCAGATGAACGATAATTGGACAGTTTTATTAGTATTTCATGTTTGGAGAACGTGGCCATTAAAGTAAATTCTGACTGCACAGAGGAACACGCTCAGACATCACACAAGTCCCTCCTGCGCACACCTTTAATATCCTACTCCTGGGTGGCAATCCCAAAAAGACGTTAATATAAAGCATAAAAAAAAGGAACAGAGAGAGTGAATTGATTATTTCCTACCTTCATCTCCTCTTCCATTTCAGAGAGTTTCCGCTCCAGGGCTCGCTTCTCCTGCAGACAAGGATTCATAACAAAGATGGTCACAAGGATTTAGAAGAAAAACTTACAGTACATTTTCTTTTAAAGAAAACCAAGAGTCTTGTATTTCTGTAGGAGTGTGCACTGAAAAGCATCTCAAAAGAACACCCAGGCTACAACCAGGAGCTGATCAGATGGGACAGGACAGCTGTTGAGCCAGCAGCTGGCACGGCCCTGAGCTCTCCTCACACCCCTTCAGTGAAACATTCCCCCTCCTTCAGTGGTCCCAGCTTTCAGGAATTTCTGAATTAATGTGATTTTGAGCTCTGCAGGTGAAGCCATGGATTTAACTGCTCCCCAGTAAAGGAGGCAACAGGAAGACTCACTGAGCCCATCAAATAAGAAAGAGTGAACAGGGAAAGGTGCCTGGAAGTTCTGCTTCTCCCCAGTTAATTTAGGGCTTCGAAGCTGTAATGCTGATTGCTTTCAGCATATTTTGGAAACCAGCCATTACACAGCTCAGCTCTGCCCCGTGAGTCCTGGTGGTGCCCTCAGCCGACAGCTACAGCCCTGGCCTGGAGGGAGAGACCTGGAGGCCATCAATGACTTTTTCACCATGAGAGGGCTCAAACCACCCCAGGAGAGTGAACTGAGCAGGAGGAAATTACACAGGTGGGTAAGGAACAGGCTTTGCACGCTCTTCCCCACTCCCTGACCCTCTGCAAAGAAACACAAGGCCAGGAGAGTGAGGAAAATACAGGCTTTGAGTGTGGCTGTGGATGATGGGTTCTGGGCCACTTATTGTCCACACTTCATGCAGGGATCTATCAGTCCAGCTGTCCTGGAAACCTTTAATGCCATCCTCACTGAGAACAGCCCAGGACTTTTTCCTAACTCTCAGAAACCTGCATTTGTGGCTGTTGTGATCCTAATTCAACAAAAGCGATGCAGAGCATTGCTCCAGCTTGGAAGCACCGCACGGGTGGGAGATGGGACACGTGGTGTGAGCTGCCCCTGGCTGGGGATGTCCACCCAGTGCTCTGGCCACCCATGCTCTCTTTCTTTTCCAAAAGAAAATCTGTGTCCTGACTTCCCCAGCAGCTGTGCTCAGATGACAGTGATGGCCGCATGTTTGGTGACCCCGCTCAGCCTGCTTTAAGCACACCTAGGCCTCACATGGACCATCGCTTTGAGAATCTCGGGGTTCAGAGGGGTGTGGAGATGGCCAGCTGAGGGTTCCTGGCATGGCTTGAGCATCAGCTCAGCTCCAGCCACCTCAGCAACTTCAGCAGCCAAAGCCCGGTGCCTGTGCTGGTGGGTGTGTTACACACTTGTACCCTAACTCTGTCCGAAGGAGGGATCCTGAACGTCATCTCCTGCAAACCACCAGCGGCAAATCCTGGGAAGTGTTTACACATACATAATTAAGGTATTTCATTGTAGGAATTGAATCTAAACATGTGGCTTGACCACCCAGCAAAGCTTCTAAAAATTCTGGAGATGAAATGGTCTAGAAGGAACTTCCACTTCAGGTGACCCTTCAACACGCAAGTGGACATTACTGAGAAACGGGAACCAGACTCCAGCTTTAATTAACCACTGGTGGTTATGTGGTGGGAGAATGAGTGGTAACGGCCACCAGCTGGAGCAGGGGAGGTTCTGAGCAGAAATAAGGAAAAAAGAAAAATCACTACAAAGACAGTAAAGAACTAGAAGAATGGGCTGCAGCTGTGGGAACCCAACATTTTGACGTCTTCATGACTTGATGGGACAAAGCCCTGACTAACCTGGTTGGGTCTCCTGGGATGCACTACAGCTCTCCTCGGGTCCTCTCCCATCTGACCAAAGCTACGGTCACTTAAGGCAGAGATTTAGCCAGACCCTGCCGGCTCTGCTCAGCTTTTGCATGAATCTGACTGTTCAATTAAGAGGAAGGAGCATTCCAACATTCAGATTTCAAGTGTAATCACAACAATGACACCCAGCTAGTGCTTTGCCTTGTTCCCCCCCCACCCCAAAACAGTCTTTATTTAAAAGGATCAAGATTATTTTAAGGCGTAATGTCTCTTAACGCAATACAATACAATTTGTTGGTTTGCAGCTTCCTGTAACAAAAGAAAGAAACCAGAACGAAGATGATCTGCAAAGAGGCAGTGGAAAGGTCAGAACACAATTATCGCTCTGCACTGCTCCATATGGCAAAAATGTAACTTATCTTTTAATTAACACTTTCCTTCAAGAAAGTACTATGCGCTGCAGAGGAACACAAGGCAAAGACTGTGGCTCAGAAGAAAGCAGAGACACATACCCTTTTCTCCATCTCCAGCATGCTGGACCGGTCAGAAGTTTTCTCCTGTTTCTGCTGTGTAAATTAAAAATAGAAAGCTATTAAAACTGAGAGGCATTCACAGGGCACTGCACAAAGGCCTAGATACCCTACACATCACAGCCCGGAGAAGCAGCTGTCTTCACAGCACCACCCACACTTATTTCTGTGAAAAACAACTGTCTCCTCTGTAGCACCTTCCCTCCCCAAAGCTAAATCCTTCTCCCTGCTGGAACAGGCACTGGTTTGTCATGGGCCGGAGCTCAGTTTCCCCAGTCCAGGAGCGGGTTTTTGCCTCACCTGGGCTGCTTTTTCCAGCTTTGATTTGATGTCGGCCAACTCCAGCTGGGCTTCCTGCAGTTTTGACTTCAGCTTTTGATTTTCAGACAGGGCACTTTCATATAACTGAAATAGCAAACAAGAGATTCCAGTGAACCGGGGGGGCTCCTGGGTCCCCCCGCAGACCCCATTCTGCCCCAGACGTGTGGCCTCGGCCGCGAGCAGAGGCAGCCGCGGGGTCTGAGTCGCTCCCAGGGCTCAGGATGTTAGAAGAAGGGCAAACACAACTAGTTTGGATGCTTTACTTGCCTTTTCGTAATTCATGAGGAATAGGGAAACAGCTGTTTCATTTTGTAGGGTGTTTGAACACAGCCAAGAGGCAGAGAAAAGGGATGTTTTTAATTTAGGTAAACCACCGAGCATAATGAAGCACTAAGTTGTGTGTGCTCTGCCTGCGATTCTGCTCCGCTCCCCAACACAACGCACCCTGTTTGTTCTTGTGTGCGTTTAGTTTGGAGAGGAGAAAGGAGGACAATTTTAGGCTACTCCAAAATGGATTTTTTCCCCCTTCACTTCCCTCAAACAAGCAGGATTTCCACCCCTCTCAGAGGATAGGCTGGGCACACCGACCACCTCGTCCGGCCAGGCACCTGCACGAGTGGGTGCTGCTCACCGTGCCAGGGTTCTCAGCATCAGCCTTGGCAGAACTAAGGTCATCTTCACCTCTTTACTTTTCAGGAATCATGGAATTGTCAGAGTGGGAAGGGACCTCTAGAGACCATCCAGTCCAACTCCCTGCCAAAGCAGGGTTGCCCAGAGCACATCACTCAGGAGCATCCAGGTGGGGCTTGAAGATCTCCAGAGAAGGGGACTCCACGCCCTCCCTGGGCAGCCTCTGCCAGGGCTCTGCCACCCTCACCCCAAACAAGTCCTTCCTCACATTGGAGTGGAACTTCCCATGGTCCAGCTTGTGCCCGTTGCCCCTCGTCCTGTCACTGGGAACCACTGGAAAGAGTCCGGCTCCATCCTCCCTCAAATTGCCCTTTAGATCCTTGTCAGCATTAATAAGGTCTCCCCTCAGCCTTCTCTTCTCCAGGCTAAAGAGCCCCAGCTCTCTCAGCCTTTCCTCATCAGGGAGATGCTCCAACCCCTCCATCATCTCTGTTGCCCTACGCTGGACTCTCTCCAGCAGTTCCCTGTCTCTCTTGAACTGGGGAGCCCAGACCTGGACGCAGGATTCCAGTTGTGGCCTCCCCAGTGCCGAGCAGAGGGGGAGAATGACCTCCCTCCACCTCCTGGCCACACTCCTCCCTATGGTCTTTGCCTCAACAGTAGGTGTTCGTGGCAGTCCATAGCCCTGCCTTTCAAGCGTTGTGTGGAAAGTTTCAGAGATTATAGCAAAAATAATTCTGTGGGGCTCAAGCCACACCGGCACTCTCACAGTGCCTTCTCGTGCTCCTTTCAGATCCCCCCAGCATTTCTCTACCCTGACTCCTCACCCCCCTTCCCACAGGTATCTCACTTTGCATCGCGTCCTTTCATTCCCTGTCCTTTTCCCACCCTCTGAAGGGCTGAGGCATTGGAAAAAGGCTGGTGTGCCTTCCTGTCCCGGGTTGAGAGACACCAGACTAACTTTTCTTCTAATGCTGGGGAAAATTGCACTTTTAGAAGACTCCAGTGTCTGAATTTGTGCAAATATTTACTTTATAGCCAGCCAGGCTCTGTGGGATTCAAGGGTAGTGCTTTCGATCCTTGCCAGGCGCAGGGACAAGGAGGAGCAAGGCCTGGGCATTTGACCCAGGCTGCCAACAGGATTATTTCATAACATGAACGTCACATTCAACATAAATTAGAAGGTTTGCTGCGTAGCTCTCTCTCCCTTGATGGCAGCGGGTCCAGGCAACTCCTTGCCCCGGTGCCGGAGCCCTGAGGCCTTCCCTTCCTCCTGAGGCCATTGCGCTGGCAGTGTCCGCCATTTGCTGTCCCTGCTGGGAGTGCACATCTTCCCCCTGACAGAATTGGCTGAGTAGAATTCTTGTATATCTTATATCAGTATCGGGATTAATACTGGTTCTTTAGTATTATTGTTAATTATTTAGTCTTAGTCTATTACATTTATTTATATTTCAACCCTTTGTGTTTCTTTGTGTTCCCCGATTCCCCTTTCCGGGTGGGGAGGGGTCATCGGGTGATAAAATAAGTGTCTAAATGACAATAGATTGTTATGGGTTTTCTCAAACCATAACACTTCCCAACGCAATGGAAGAGAAAATGAAAATAAGCTTTTTTTCTTTCTCAGGACCCTCAGTGCAGGTTTCTGCAGCAGCAGGCGGCATCGAAGGCGCACACAGTGACATTAATACATTGAAAAAAGCCTACTTTTTTATAGTCCCTGTTACTCTCCTCTTCTGCCCTGCTGCTGAGGGCGGCTAACCGGTTCTCTCTGCGGGTGTAGGCACTGGAGCGGCTGGAGGCACGATCACCGTAGGAGGACTCACTGCTGGTGGGGTTCGTCGCTGCTTCCAACCTAAACCACAAGGAAGACCCATCACGGTGGAGCTGGTGTTGCTTTGGGACGGCCAGTATTAGCCCGACCGGTGAGGACAGGATGGCATGGCTGGGATGCTGAGAGCCCTCCCCACCCCCCAGCTGGGCATCGCTGTGACACCAGAGCCACCACCGCTTTGAAACTGGAAAAAACTCCAGTGGGTATCAGCCCCAACCCCCAAACAGGCAGTAACACCCTAAAGAGCTCTCATCTTCGTGGTGGGAGCAGGCTCCATTTCTCACAGGGCACGGAGGGCTGTTCCTCTCTGCTGAGAAGCTGTTCAATAATTCTGGGAGCAAAGCGTGAAAGCACTGGCCCAGCAGCTGCCCTGAGGTGAGAACCAAACAGCCAGTACCAGCCTCAGCTTGTGCCCATGATTTGAAGTACAGGGAATCTCCAAAGCCATAGAATAATAGGCTGTCAATTAATAATAAATAGAAAAAAACTGTAAAAAATAGAATTCTTACCTGGAAAGTCTTTCATGCTGAAGGAAAAAGAAGAAAGAAAAAAGGAATTAATAAAGAGGACAATTAAAGGTTCAATCCAAGAATTACAGAACTACCACACAACAGCAATTTCCACCTCCAACACCAGCACCGAGCTCACAACAAGCTCAGCAGAGTTATTTCCCATGTCCAGACCAGGAACCACCCATCCTTGCCTGAAGCTTTTCAACTACTTCAGCTTCTCGGAAGCACTTTGGGTTTCCTTTCTTTTGTTAACCTAAAACTTGCTGAACCTTGTTCTTCAAACCCTGGTCTCCAGAATTGAAATCCATTCCTTTGCACCAAAATGGATCTATTGTTTTCCTTTTCAAATCAAATTATTCTTCCTGACTTTGATCACTGCCCTGTGCACGATGTGGGTGTGAGGGGTTAATGGACCATGATACGCAGAGCTCGCTGCGTGTTTGTGTTGGACTCCAGGAAATCACAGACAGCTCTTTTTCTCCATGTGCAAGTCCCTCCCCCACAAAGAAAAGCTTCACCGTGGTGAGACGATACAGAGCAGGAGCTGCACGAGGAAGGGAGAGGGGCCTTACACCCACCAAAAGGGGGGATGTGTTCATGGAACCACGGAATCACAGAATTGTCAGAGTTGGAAGGGACCTCTAGAGACCATCCAGTCCAACTCCCTGCCAAAGCAGGGCTGCCCAGAGCACATCACTCAGGAGCATCCAGGTGGGACTTGAAGATCTCCAGAGAAGGGGACTCCACACCCTCCCTGGGCAGCCTCTGCCAGGGCTCTGCCACCCTCACCCCAAACAAGTTCTTCCTCAGATTGGAGTGGAACTTCCCATGTTCCAGCTTGTGCCCATTGCCTACCAGCTCTCCCAGCCTTTCCTCATCAGGGAGATGTTCCAACCCCTCCATCATCTCTGTTGCCCTACACTGGACTCTCTCCAGCAGTTCCCTGTCTCTCTTGAACTGGGGAGCCCAGACCTGGACGCAGGATTCCAGTTGTGGCCTCCCCAGTGCAGAGCAGAGGGGGACAATGACCTCCCTCCACCTCCTGGCCACACTCTGCCCTACGCAGCCCAGGATCCCATTGGCCTCTTGCCCACAAGGGCACATTGCTGGCTCATGGAAAGCTTGCTATCCACCAGGACTCCCAGATCCTTCTCCTCAGTAGTACTTTCTCCACCCCTAACCTATATTGGTGCCTGGGGTTCTTCCTCCCCAGGTGCAGGACCCTACATTTGCCCTTGTTGAACCTCATGAGGTTCTTCTCTGCCCAGCTCTCCAGCTTGTCCAGGTCACGCTGGATGGTGGCACAGCCCTCTGGAGTGTCATCCAGCCTGAAGTGTGTGTTAGGACCTTCTTTCCCCATCAATACCCAAGTCACCCCTAAGCCTTGGACGCTCCTTCGCTGCAGCCCACAATTACTGCAGGACACCCCACACCGACTGCCACCGCAGTCTCTGCAAGATGTCTCTGTTGGGCAGACACACAAATTCATGGCAGAGTTGAACCCTTTTCCATTCTCTTGCACTGGAAGTTGAGCGTGATGCTCCCTCCCTGGAGTTATTAGCGGTGCTGTTTCTCTGAGCGAGCACAAACCACCTGCAGGTGCTACCAGTTATTTCCCCGGATCCTTTTCAATAAGTGCAAGAGTCAACAGGAGAAGGACATCACAGAGAAGACGAGGGGTCAGGCTTTTAGTGCCCAGACGTGTCTGTGCTGGAGTTTGCTCTGCCAAGATCCACGCCTAGACCCAGAGCAGGACGCCTGGCTGGGCTGTGTCTGAAGATCAGACCTGCTGCTCCCCCCGGCCCATGGACGGACGACGGTGGAATTAACCCCCCCACTCCATGGAGAAGGAGGGTGGAGGAGTGACCCTGCGATGTCTCTGCTCAAAGCCAGAGGACCACAAGGGCCAGTCCCCGAGCAACCCAAGGACCGCTGTGCCCAGCCTGCCTGCATCCCTGCCCTCGCTCAGCAGCATGCAGGGACATCTTACATATATCTAATTATTATGTTTTTAATTCACCCTGCCCTAATGTAACCCTTACCCCGAATCCTGACTCAAGGCAGGAGCCTCCCCAAGGAACCTGCAACCCCTTCTCTGAGCCCAGCCCTCTGAGGTGGGACCAGCACAAGAGAAAGGAACTGAAGAATCCCAGCGTGGATGGACACCACCATCAGCTGTAGCTGCCACATCTAGCACCTTCTCCCTAGAGCTGCGCCGGCAGGGCCACCCCAGCCGGGCTCCTGGGGCAGGTCTGGGTGCCAGCCCCATGCTCTAGGGACGGTCACCAAAGCTCCAGGAGCCTGTCCTGGTGCTGGCACCAGTCCTGAGCCATGGCGGCAGGTCCAGCTCCATATTATTAAATTTGCTCTAACCCCTCTCCGTGCACCAAAGTTGTTCTTCTTTGCATCGCACAGGTGAGGAACAACCCAAGGGAGGCAGCAGAGGGTTTCCACCATCGCTGTTCCTCCTCCAGCAACACTGGCCACTGGCCGGGAAACTTCTCCTGTTGTGGCAGGTCCATCTCCCTGCTCGGCCAAACAGCTGGGCTCGGGCCATGCTCCGGAGGAAGCTCAAAGCCAATACGGTGGGAACAGCTTCCATATGGCACAGGGCTGTCATCAGGATGGTTTCCCTTCTTCAGCCACAAAACGCTGGCTGATGTCACCATGGCCCTTCGTTAGCCGAGCTCCCCACATGTCCCTCTTACAGCCCTCAGCTGCCTGACAGCTCCCGTTTAATTTTGGCCCCACAACCCAACCTCCCCTATTGAGCGGGAGAGGGGAATTAGGAAGCGATTAACAAGCCTCTTGGTGAAAGTTATTTGTGCACTTTATGCTAATCCCCTTCAGTGGCCACTTTTCTTACGCTGACGAACGGCTGGGCCAGTAATCCACTTAATATCAAGCCTGCATTTATTTCAACAAACGCACCTGCTGGTGTGTTTGAACAGCGCTGAGAGAGTCCACACGCGGCTGGGCAAGGCCATGTGGAAACCAAGCAATAAAACCCGAGCAGGTCCCCAAGCCAGCGTGCTTGCAGCAGGAGGAAAAAATCATTTCTTTTCCTCCAAAGAAACTAATACTTTGCACAGGCAGAGAGCAGGGATGTGCTTCTGCAAAGGAAGGGCGGGTAAGAAAGGAATCGCTTTAAACACAGTGGATGGGAATGGCGAGGGGGGGAAAACCCACCAGGTTTATTGTGTTTAAAACCTTCCTGTGCTGGATACTGGGATGAATTGTTTCAGGATGCAACTGTCGCTGTGTCTGTAAAGAGGGAGGGAGCTGCCTGATGAGACAGAAGGACCTGGGAGCATCGTCCCTGCCGCCACTGCCACCCTCAGAGCAGTGACCACCCCCCACCGGCACCCCCGGCTCCGGGAGGGCTCCAGCCAAGGGCTACTGCCCTGTGATTTCTCCTCCTGCCACTTTGTCTCCCTTTGGGCTCCCTTAAAGCACATCCCTGCCACAAAACATGTGGCAGAAAGTGTCCTGCAGAAACAGCAGAGATTCACAGGAAAGCCAGTCCCTTTCCTCACCCTTCAATTTTTGGGTGCCTCTCTCCGTGCTGCTTCAGTTGAAAGCGGTATTTTTGAGACAAAGATGATTAAGTTTGAGATTAACTGGATAAAGGCTGAGGTCTGGAAGGCAGAGCCTGATACAGCAGCTGCTGAAGTATCCTGACTGTAATGGAAGTTGCAGAAGAGTTTTCATCAGTGGGTCAGTCTCCTGCTTGCTGCTACCTTCAGAGAGGGGGGGAAGATTTATTTATTTTGTTTAAAATCAATTTCTGACTCGGTATTTTCCTGGGTTTTGCACAAAGGCCAGTGTTTGTGCTGATATTTCAAAGAGCACCTTATTCAGAGTTTGTTTTTTTGTTTGTTTGGTTTGGGGTTTTTTTTGAAATAACGATGGAGCAGAAAAAAATCCTAGGAGGAAAAAAGTTCCAATTTGCACCTTCAAAAAAAAGCTCCAACTAAAAAAGAGAAGACGGAAAGCAGCAGCTCTTAGCACAAAGAGAGGCTTTGATGCCCGAAGAAGAGAGTTAAATGAAAGGAGGAGTAAAATCTCTTGCTCCCGGGAGGCGGCGGTGCCGTGCGGGAGGTACCGGAGCGGGGAAGCGCCTCCTCTGATGTTCGCAGGGAGACAGCCCTGCTCTTTGCTCAAAGCCAAACATTTCCAGAGGCCACTGGGACATCCCGCCGGAGACATAATTTGAGTAGAAAACAGCATCTTTCCGGCTCAGTTCTGCCCTGCTTTTGGCCAGAGCGCCCTCAGGAACCTTCACCAGGTGCCTCCAGCGGCGTCTGCACCGAGAGCTCCGCAGCCCCTGGCTTTTATACAACCACAAAATATTCGTTTAAACTCCTGCAGCACGGGCTGGCTCCTTGTGCTGCGTGTGTAAGGCATGAAGAAGGTTGTGTCTGCTCGGAGATGGAAACTCAGAGTCAGAAAGTGAAGGTCAAAAGTCTCCCTCCTTCATTTCTGGAAAGAGAAGGTGGAGGAAAACAGAGGGAGAGAAGAGGCACCAAACGTGGCAAAACGTGAGCCACCAAAGAGGCACCAAAGGTGCACCTATGGACTGAGCTGGTGCAGAGAAGGGCTTTCCCCTCCTGATTTTTCCTTGAATGAATTCTGTGCGATGTGCTAAGAGTACAAAGGAGATGCTGAGAAACTGCTCTATCCACTCTACCTGAGCACTGAGGGGTTTTTTTTTTCTTCCCCTGGCAAATTTGGAGCAGCGCTGTCAGTTTTGCCCAGACTCCTTCATTTCCCTCGGGATCAAAAGTTTGACAAGAAACATTAACAGCCGGGGAAGCATCGGGTGGTGAAATTATCCTTCCTGCCATCTAAACAGGGTCACATCGCTGCGGGGTCTGGGGGAGGAGGCCCCTGGGGAGACACGAGGTGCTGGCGGCGGCTGCCCTGGTTCAGAAAACGGCCCCAAGACCCGGCGAGAGCACCCAGACACCCGGGGGTGGCTTCAAAGGAAAACTTAAAAGCACAGAAACCTTGCTGTTGTGCTCGAGAGTTCTGGTAACCCTCAGATCTTGGGCCTGAGATCTATGTCCAGCTCTGGGGCCACCAACATCAGAAGGACATGGAGCTGTTGGAGCGGGGCCAGAGGAGGCCCCGGAGATGCTGGGAGGGCTGGAGCCCCTCTGCTGGGAGGGGGGGCTGAGAGAGTTGGGGGGTTCAGCCTGGAGAAGAGAAGGCTCCAGGGAGACCTTGGAGCCCCTTCCAGTCCCTCAAGGGGCTCCAGGAGAGATGGGGAGGGACTCTGGATGAGGGAGGGGAGCCCTAGGAGGAGGGGGAAGGGTTTGACCCTGAAAGAGGGGAGATGGAGCTGAGATGTGGGGAAGAACTTGTTTGGTGTGAGGGTGGTGAGAGCCTGGCCCAGGTTGCCCAGAGAAGCTGTGGCTGCCCCATCCCTGGAGGGGTTCAAGGGCAGGTTGGAGGGGGCTTGGAGCAACCTGGTGTGGTGGGAGGTGTCCCTGCCCAGGGCAGGGGGTGACACTGGATCCCTTAAGGTCCCTTCCAGCCCAAACCATTCTATGATCTTTCCTCCTGTCCATCTCCCGGTGGGTAGCACATTCAGGTAGTGCTGGGGGTGGCAGAGGACAGCCAAGGGTTCAGCCATTTGCCCAGCCCCCCCCGACAGGGTCAGAGACAATTGAACCTGGAAAACACAGGTCACCTGAGATGGGACCTGGGAAAAAAACACAAAGGGCATCATTCCAGCCTGGTCTTCTGGGCCCCCCAGTTCTCACCAGCCAAAGGTGGGGGCAGAGCTGGGGACGGGCCGTGGCTCCCCCCCGATGCTGCACAGCACCAGGAACGCTGTACGGTTTTGATTTTAAAAATGTGCTTGGACCGTGGAGGGCAGGAGCCTTCTCTTAAAAACTCAGAAACGTTTACAGCTGTTAGGAGTTCAGTAAAGTATAATTAAAACCAAGTTCCTCGTGGAAGGTTTAGATAAAGTGCAGCCCTGAGCTGCAGTGCCAAAAGGGGGGATCGGCCGCTGCTCCTGCCAAGTCAGAAATTCGCCTAATTGCTTCCAATTGCGTTCTTCTGCGGCTGGGATCTGACCCAGCAAAGGCAGAAAAAATACACTATTTACATTGGTTCAAAAAAAAAAAAAAAAGGAGAAAAAAGAAAAAAAATAGATGCTTTGGGAACATTTTATGCTTCTTTATCTCCAAGTGGTCAACCTCAGGAAAATGTGCACTATTTTAAGATAGTTCTCAAGGAATTTATTTTGGTGTGTTTTGTTTCAGCGAGCTTGATGAACGCGTACGATTAAATAACCACCTTCTGACAAGATCCTGGAGCTCGGCTCCAGCCCTGCTCCCCTCCCTGCTCTCCGTCAAGAGGGGAAGTTTTAAGAACCTCTCGGATTTTACTCTTGTGCTGGCAAATATCCTCCTGGTGAGTCCTGTTTGTTTTAGAAATTAAATGTAAAATAAAGCCAGCTGCTTTTGGGACTGGTTCTTTCCCTCTTATATGCAAACCCCTGCAGTTCCACAGCTCTGCTGCTCCCACACCCCCACGGGGTATGTGCTCGGCTGGGCCGACGCAGGGCAGCTGTGACAAGGACAACCTCCCTGGTGGGACGTGTTGGTGCAGGTAGAGCTCCTCCCAGAGCTGGCAGAGCCAGAGCAGAGCTGGAAGGAGGGAAAGCGATGAGGAAGGCCATCTCCTACTCAGGGAATTGTCAGAGTTGGAAGGAACCTCTAGAGACCATCCAGTCCAACTCCCTGCCAAAGCAGGGCTGCCCAGAGCACATCACTCAGGAGCATCCAGGTGGGGCTTGAAGATCTCCAGAGAAGGGGACTCCACACCCTCCCTGGGCAGCCTCTGCCAGGGCTCTGCCACCCTCACCCCAAACAAGTCCTTCCTCACATTGGAGTGGAACTTCCCATGGTCCAGCTTGTGCCCGTTGCCCCTCGTCCTGTCACTGGGAACCACTGAAAAGAGTCCGACTCCATCCTCCTTCAACCCACCCTTTAGATCCTTGTCAGCATTAATAAGGTCTCCCCTCAGCCTTCTCTTCTCCAGGCTAAAGAGCCCCAGCTCTCTCAGCCTTTCCTCATCAGGGAGATGCTCCAACCCCTCCATCATCTCTGTTGCCCTACGCTGGACTCTCTCCAGCAGTTCCCTGTCTCTCTTGAACTGGGGAGCCCAGACCTGGACGCAGGATTCCAGTTGTGGCCTCCCCAGTGCAGAGCAGAGGGGGACAATGACCTCCCTCCACCTCCTGGCCACACTCTGCCCTACGCAGCCCAGGATCCCATTGGCCTCTTGCCCACAAGGGCACATTGCTGGCTCATGGAAAGCTTGCTATCCACCAGGACTCCCAGATCCTTCTCCTCAGTAGTACTTTCTCCACCCCTAATCTATATTGGTGCCTGGGGTTCTTCCTCCCCAGGTGCAGGACCCTACACTTGCCCTTGTTGAACCTCACAAGGTTCTTCTCTGCCCAGCTCTCCAGCTTGTCCAGGTCACACTGGATGGTGGCACAGCCCTCTGGAGTGTCAGCCAGCCCTCCCAGTTCAGTACCATCAGCGACCTTGCTGAGGATACACTCTGTCCCCTCGTCCAGGTTATTGATGAAATTGTTGAACAGGACTGGGCTGAGTATTGACCCCTGGAGACACCACTGGTTACAGGCCTCCAACTTGACCCTCCTCAGCCCCAGCCCTATCAGCCCCATGCTCCCCTCACGCCACACTTGGCTTTCAAGTCCTGTGTGGTTGGGGTCAAGTTTGGTTTTCCAGTGGGTGCAGAATATTTAGAAGCTCTGCTTGAACTCTGCTTTTTAGTATCGTTTTCCGAGGTCGTTGCCTCCCTGGGGAAGCAGCTCTGCTGAGCCCAGTGCCGAGGTTTGCTCCAGCCGAGGTGATGAACGGCGCTGCCTCCGTCTGCCGTCTGCATTTGTGCAAATGCAAGGATTACAAAATCCCATTGATATGATTAATAATCCAGTGCAGCCAAACCACCTCCATCTAACCTCCAACTCCCCCAAGCCTGATGCAAAATATGTTTTCACAAACTATAAATCAATAAACTTTGCTTAATAAAAACTGCTGTTACTGAAGCATAATATTAAAAGCTCCTCCAAGATGGAATAGTGGCTTTGGCAGCTGGATGCAGCTGAGTACTTCATTTTCAGTATGGCCAGCACGTATTTAATCAGAAACAAATCCGTGGGGCTGTAATGGAGTGGGGACCGTGTCTCCTGCCACCCCACCAGCCATGGCAGCTGGTGCCTCAGTTTCCCCCCGTCTCTCATGTGGCCCCTTGGCTTTGCAGCAGCTGGAGTTGATCACTGCGGTCCCTTGGGGACAAACTTCGCCACGCAAGACGTCAAGCTGGATTGTATTTTAATTCAGTAAAGGCCACAGCCTTGAAACTGGGGCTTTGTTGCTCTTATATTTTTCCTTCTTTTCGAAGGGATCAAGTTTTATTGGTGAAAAATTTAATTTTGCAAAGCGACGTGATCTTAGACAAATCTCTCCAGAGATGAGGAAATAAGAGCTGAACGGCCAAGTGACATAAGAAGAGAAGATTTCTGCTCCTAAATGTCTTCAACATGAGAACACCACAGGTCTGCAGGCAATGTCCTCCTGGCCCTGCAAAGGCTCCAGCAGGATGTTTTCAGCTGTTTTCTCCAGGTACTAAATACCTATTTGCCCATTAGCCAGGGTTCAAACTGCCCTAAACCACCCTGACAATTTGCTGTCGTGAAGGTCGCCCCAAGGTCTGGGGAGCACCTCCTGCAGCCACGGAGCACCCCGGGAGAGTCACCACGGCCAGCGGCAGCGCTCGCATGGACAGGATGAGGACTGGTTTCATGTGCCAACCCGGCTGCACCACACAGAGCACCTCGTGCTGCTACAACTCAGGCAGTGTGTACTGTCTCACTCCTCCTCTCCTTTGCTTCAGTCTAAAATAGCTCCAGGCCAGCTGCCAGGCAGTGATTTAAACCTGGAGCTCCTCTCATCTAGTTGAAGGCCCCTGCTGCAAAGGTCTTCTACTGAACTGCAGTAGTAACCTCAGCAATTTGGGGTCGTTAAAATGAATTTACATTTTCACTGTAAAAAACCCCAAAAAAGTAAAAAAGCCTCTAGCCAACAACAACCTAACAATTCCCCAAGGTCCATCTGTTTGTTCTTGACCACCAGTTGCAGCCCCAGTGCATGAGGCACCATCTCCACTGGTGAAGTCTACAAGCACAAGACACATCCGTCAGGAACGGCTGCTGGTGCCCTGGGGAAACGGATGGATCGAGATGTCTCTTCTGGTCCTGGTTTCTACGCATTCGTATTCATTTTATGAAACATGAAGCTATAACGGGCAGCAGAAGTAAACACTGGTTTCCCGTTCAGCAGTTTGAGGTGGTTGCTCCCACAGAGTTACGACCCGCTCCCCCCACCACTCGCTCCCATCCCACGGCACCTCCCCGTCCCTTGTGCCAAGGCGCTTGGTTTTGTGGCTGTACCATGAGCTGACCCACATCAAAGATCCTTCTCTCCTCGGCCCTTTTACAGCCCGGGCTGATGCCCCGCTCTGGTGCAACCTCCAGTTGTCCTCTGACCTTCTGGCCCCCTTGCCCCGTGCCAGGCAGTGGTCTCAGAAGCTGAGCCATCCCGAGGGATTGCTCTCTGGCTGCTCCACCAGCTTATGCTAAGGCACCATCACTGACCAGGCGGTAGAGGGTTGAAAAGAAAGTTTTAAATGAGATTGTAGCTTTAATTGTGTGGTTCTTCCTGAATCATCCATGACCATTCAGACCCTTTAGCAATTCCCAGACTCCTGCTATGGTTTTGGCTTGGATCAATTCACCCTGTTCCTGGGAAGGGAGGAGAGCTGAAGAAGCCCCAGGGACACGAGTTGCCGACCCCACAGGTCACACCATGTGCCCGACCCCTTCTATTTACACACCTAGATGTAGCCAGTGGCAGGAGGTCACAGAAGGGAACATCTAACCTGTGGTGCCCCAGGAATGTCTAGAAGTTCCCCATGTGCTTCCAGATATGGACATTTATAGGGGAAAACTCAAAAACCAGAGAACAAACAGAACCCAGAAGGATTCCTTACCGATACACATCTAAGGAACACACCACTTGAGAAATAACCAGTGATAAACAAATCCAGGGGCTGAGGAACACAAACCCAGGTCAGCTGCCTTAAAGTTCAAGTTTCAGTAGCCCAGGTTTTTTGGTGGCGAACGGGAGAGGGGGAGACTTCTGCACGTACTGTGTAACTAGTCAGCAAGTCAGAAATCAGATAGAAAATGTCACGAGACAACTTATTTGACCCCATTTCAATTTATGCAGCGTCACTTCTGTCACAACTGGAACGAGTCCGAGGCACTAAATGGAACCCCAGGAAGATGAAGTTTCCTGCAGAAATGTTTTCACAGCGCTCGTTATTCTCTAAGGCGTCTGCAGCAGCAGCACAGCGAGGCCGGTGACTCACACGGATTTACCCAACCTGAGAATAAACCTGTTACCAGGAATATCTGAAACAGGATTAAACCTGTTGCAAAAGTGCTCACGGAGGGAAACCTGACTGTCAGGTGCTTTTATATTCCCAACTCCACAGGGCTGTAATGTGTAAAAACAGGCGTTTCCACCAAGCTCTCAGTGCTCCTGGACATCTCTCCCCGACTAGAAGAAGTCTGGTTTGGTTGCAATACCAGACCTCTAGGATTTGATACCATTATTTATGCACTAACACCCAAAGCATGCTGGATTTATACGCATGGCGAGCACCTGCAGCTCAGACAGCTAATGTTTTTGTGCATTAGCTATTTTTTTTTTTTCTTTAAGATTTTCTTTGGATTCTAGATGTATGTGTCCACATCAAGAATCGCACCCAGATCAGCTGCACTGGCTGCTGTGGCAATCGCTGCCCGAGCAGCCGCGGGCTGATTACCTCAAGGTAATCGTTACCAGAGGCTCGTTACCAGAGACGGCAATTTGGAAACCGTTGCTTTTTATGCTCAAGTATTACTATCGAGTGACTCGGTGAAAACATATGGCCCATAAAAGGTGATGCTCCTGCATCCCATGTTCCGCTTCGCGTGGCTCCTTCAGACACTCCAGTGAAAGGCAGAATAAAATCAATCAGTGCAGACCACTGAGTACACTTAAAAACTTTATTGCTGAGCCCTTACTGACAAAAATTCCGCTGGAAAGCTCAGGTAGTAAGCGCTGGAGGTGGCTTAATGAGAGAGTGATCTAACACCAGAGGGAAAAAGCCCTGTCGTGAAACCGTGAATATGGTCAGAGCAACAAGAATTATGTGGAGTCTCTGGAGGAGCACGTTACGACCATCAGCGATGGCACCAGAGGGACACGGGCTGAAGGAGCACCACGCAGGCTGACGAGGGGCTTCAGTTTTGATGGCCGTTTTTACAGCAAAAAATATTGGATGCCAAGACAAAAAGGAGCAGTGCGTAAAGGAATGGAAGGCTGGTTGACAAAGAGGTGGGAACCAACTGAAAAGGTGCAATCACAACGTGTGCAGTAGGTTGGGAGCCTGCAGTCCCCCCAGCCGTCCTTCTCCTGCCCCACCGACATCCCACGGAGAAGCACGAGGGTTATGAAGTACCGTGGCCAACAGATGGATGAGCCTAAACACAAACTGCAGGGTATGTCCTACGAAAAAACAACTGACCCAGCATAAATAGAATTTAAAAAAAAGAAAGAAAAAAAAAAGAAAATTCAGTCCTTGCTTTCATCCTCATCCTTCCATTTGTTTGCTGACTTCTGCCTGACAGGTTCCACGCCACAGGCTGCTTCCTACGCCCTTAGAAATGACTGCTAACAGGATTTTTTTGAGAAAGACAAGCCTTGCACTAAAAGAGTATGGTGCAAGACTTGTGATAAAAAGTAAAAAGGCACCCGCCACCACAAAAATAGAAGCTTTTGCCAAATAACGGGACGATCTGAATTGATTTCAAAGGGAATTTCAGTTTCCATTTTCTAGCAACCCCCTCGTTAGAGCAACTGAAACGGTGGAGCCAGCACCGTCTCCCCCGGGTGATTTAACAGGAGCTACTCGGCTATTTCTGTCCCGGTGACCGTAACTCTGGGCTCTTCCATTGTGACACATGAAATATTAAGGTATTTTGCCTTGTGGAGGTTCGGGGCAATGGGGCAGGGCTGTGGAGGAGGGCACAGCCTGACACCCTGCTCTCACCAGCAGCTCCTGCACCCGCTTAAGGATATTCAAGGATATTCCCTTCCTTCTGACCACCCCAAAGTGCTCACCCTTCTCAGCTCTGCATTTGGGGAGATCCCCTCAATTAAAGGTGGAAAAACCCACCCGCAACATTATCATGACAGCTAAGGAGGAATGTCAGGGGCAGGAGGACGAGTGTGGCCGGGGATGCCATCAGGAACCGCTTTGCAAACAGTGTCTGAATACACCGACACCTTGATAAGTGAAACCTTCTTTGCTTTGTCTGGTTCTCAAAGAGGTTTTTTTCCAGCTCCCTGCCTGCTCATGTGTTTTCGCACCCCTGCTCAGCTGGGAACGTTTAGAGTCACCAGGTCTGCTGGTCTCCATCTTGGCTGGATGGGAAGATAAAAGACTCCAGAATATCACATTCCGACCCGTTTTCTTAAGGCCGGTGCACCCGCAGCTGGGGCTGCTTAACGGTGGGCACGGGGGGATCCACATGTGGGACAGGTCCAGGGAAAACCACACTCTGCTATTTCTCTTGCTTGTGGCAGAATGACTTTGTCTTGGAGAAAGAGTTAACTCAGATACTTCGTTCTAGCCTGAAGTAAATCCTTCCCTAATTAGCCTTTTAAGGCACGGGCTAGTTCCATAACGCCAACAGCACAGGATTGTGTCCTGGACTGACTCTGGAGCCGACGCTGCTGCGCTCCTGGCCTGGCTTCTCCCTCTCCCAAGCTCTGGAGCCACGGCTGGTGCCACCATCACTGCTGCAGGAACCACCGGCATTTCCGTGCTCACGTGTTTGCTTTCACCAAAACCCCACCGTCACGAGAAGCTCTTCCCAGGCCCCCCCATTCCCACCCAGCACCTTCTGTACCCACCCGAGAGCTCCCACCAGCCCCTCTGACACCCCCGGGGGCACCCAAGGGCCCACAATCCTGTCTTTGCTACCGAGAGAGAAGCCAGCCTCTCCCAGGACCCTGCACCAGGGCTCGCACCCCGCGAGAGAATGGGGCAGCCACGGCTCTGCCCAGATGTGTGTCACTGGTTCACACGCCTGGATGCATTGGGGGGGGTGGGAAATGTCACTCTGTGCACGCCAAACATGAGTGATTTTTAAAAAATTTGGGTTTGGAAAGAAACGAAAATATTTTCAGCTTTCCTCTATGACTAAGAACACATTTGAAAGGTTCCCCACCTGCTATCACGTTGGTTATCCACACTGTGGCCATTTACTGAGGAAGGCTAAGCCCGGCTGCGAGGCTGATGGAGAGTCCGTGGCAGCTCACGGGGGATGGGTTTAGATCTTCTAAACCCTCCCCAGAGATACCCTGGGTGCAGATGGGGAGAAAGCACAGACTCGTGCTCCTGGGTTAAGCACCAGGGGCAACCAGCAGCCAAGAAAGCCACGGAGGCTCATGATCCCGAGGTCGGGACTGCTGCCACCAACACCACGGCGGCGGGTTAAAGCCCTTTCTCCGTATTTCAGGCAACACTTTTTCCAGTCCAAGTTCTGTCACTTCAAAAGGAGCAGACAATGTGTATCTGATTCGAGCAAACACCAGTGCTCAGATTAATTTAATGCTTGCATCTAAAATTAGCCTGCCTTTTTAAAACTAATTCCTCCGGGCTTTGACTCCGGCATGATAATATTTCTTGATGGCAAAGAGAGTGCCCCAACCAGGGCTCGGACCTGGGAGTTTGGTGACTCCTCGGGACTCTGGAGCTGTTGGATCTTGCTACGGAATGTTCCTGGCTTTCAAACCCCCGGGGATGGGGAAACTGGCTCCGGCGTGGGGAGGAGCTGACTAAACTCCACTCACCGCCTGCTACAGGTGGTTTTCTTCATTTTTTTTGCTGTTGTTGACACTATTATACCCCAGCACAGGCCAGCACAGCCCCGGGGGTGAAAGCTGGGGACAGCAAACCTCGTTTCACCAGCGCTATCAAAGCACTCATGGAAAGAGCGAAGTTTAACAAGCTGGTCAGGTTTTGCTTCATTTTCACCCGTGAGGTTTTGTTCCAGCAATAGCCCACCGGGAGAGGGATGTTTCTGTGAAACTGGGTGGAAACTGCCCTCACGGCACCTCCCCACAGCCAGTACTGCAAACAGCCCCGGCGCGAGGCTCCTGCAGCTCGCCTTCAAACCTGCTGCTGCAGAGGCACCTTCCCGAGCTTCATTTAAACCATCCTCCTCCCGAAGCAAACCCCGGCCGCGGGTCGGACACCACCCGCCACCGCCGCGCTCTGCCGGGAGCACGTGCTGCCGCTCGCCCTGCGGTACGGAAAGGAAAAGGTGCTTACTCGGAGCGTCTTTGCGATGGGGGAAGGAGAGGACGGGGGAGAATCTGACTGAGCCTTCCTGCTGCGGGTGTATTCCTTACTCCTGCTGTACAGGGACGACATGGCCTGGCGGGCTGCTGGCAACACGAGTCTTGCTCTCCCGTCGCTCTACGGCGCTGGGCAGGTCCTTCTTCCAAGGTCAAAACAAACTAATTAAACTATTCACAGCTCTGGTAATTAAACCCTGCTGTTTAGGGTGTATAATTTTAGGCATTAAATTTGCTGCAGGGAGAGCTGAGGCTCCACAATGCTTCTTGTCGGAGAAGAAGAGGAGGAAGTGTGAAGGACCGGCCGTGCCCCGGCGCCGGGCGCCGCTCGGTGCCAACCTCAGCGCCCGTGGCCCGGCCAGCCCGCTCCCAAAAACGCCATTCCCAGAGCCTGTGCTGCCCGAACAGAGCGATCTCACCCCAAAACTGCAGCAGGCAAAAACTCCCAGCTCAAGAGAACGAGCTGGAAAAGCGGCTGGGTTTATCTAGAGGCGAAGCTTTTGCCAATAAAAAAAAAAAAAAAAAAAAAAGAAGAAAAAAAGACCAGAAACCCAAACCCTGCGTTACTCCGGAGCGCTGTCGCGAGCTCTCTGCCGTCACCGCGCCGAGCTGCGCGCTTTAAGCCAAACGCAAAAGCATAAATCAGGAAGAAAAGCTGGTTTGGAAAGGGGCAGTCCAGATGAAGTTGTGTGTGTTTTGTTCCGTCCTCCTCCTCCTTCTCCTCCTCCCGGGCGCCGTTACCCGGCGCAGCTTCTCCCGCCGCTGCCTTCTGACATTCCAGATCCTGACTCGCTCCGCCAGGAATGCTGGAGGGCCGCCAGCGGCAGCGATTCACTTTCAGCTTGGGATTTGGGCTGCCACTTGTAGGGAAAAAAAGGGGAAAAAAAGAGAAGAAAACCAGAAAACAACAAGAGCTGAGAAGGAAAGGAAAGGAAAGGAAAGGAAAGGAAAGGAAAGGAAAGGAAAGGAAAGGAAAGGAAAGGAAAGGAAAGGAAAGGAAAGGAAAGGAAAGGAAAGGAAAGGAAAGGAAAGGAAAGGAAAGGAAAGGAAAGGAAAGGAAAGGAAAGGAAAGGAAAGGAAAGGAAAGGAAAGGAAAGGAAAGGAAAGGAAAGGAAAGGAAAGGAAAGGAAAGGAAAGGAAAGGAAAGGAAAGGAAAGGAAAGGAAAGGAAAGGAAAGGAAAGGAAAGGAAAGGAAAAGAGAAGAGAAGAGAAGAGAAGAGAAGAGAAGAGAAGAGAAGAGAAGAGAAGAGAAGAGAAGAGAAGAGAAGAGAAGAGAAGAGAAGAGAAGAGAAGAGAAGAGAAGAGAAGAGAAGAGAAGAGAAGAACTTAGAAGCTCCCAAGGCCTGTCGGGCTGCGGGGCTGGGGACAAACCGACAGCACTTTGCAAAGCTCAAATTCCATCAGCGCTGTGCGGCTCTGACAAAGGGAGATGTTTAAAGGCCACGGAGCAGTTCATACCATTAAAGGGAGGCCACACTCAAGCAGCACAACAGGATTTCTGTTGTTGGCTCCTAAGCCTGTTTGGAGCTGCAGGAAGGCGATGGGGAGCTTGTGTAATGTACCTCATTCAAAGGAGGGTTTGGGATTGAGGAGGAGGAGGGGAGAGGAGATGGGAGGGATGGGAAAAGGGTGGGGAGAGCGTGTGCCTCCCCCCAGACCTCCCGCTTCCCTTTGCCCAGCGGTGCTGCTGCTGGGACCCCCGCTCTCTGCAGCGTCTCAGAGACAGCAAGATTGTCCACAGCGAAAGCAAGTAGATGTTCCTCATGTCCCACCTCAAGAAGCCCATGGGATGGTCATTTGAAAAACGCCCTCACACACACAGCAGCTGCGCTGATCTCAGACACTACACACAGCCTTGCAACCATAAGGCCCCAAATCTACCACCTTCTTTGCTGGAAAGGCATCAGCCCTGGTACCTGCACTGGACCAGTTCCACCAAGGCAGTGTTAACGAACCAGTACCACCCCACAGGACATGTCCTCGGCCAGCATCATCCACCCCTGCCCCAATCCACTGCTGACCGAGGCACTGGGAGCCTGGAGTTAAACTGTCTGCAGCTCCACAGGCTGCTTTATCATGAAACATTCCCTACAAGAATATTTATATTAAAATATTTTAAGAATATTACTACACTTGGATATAGAATCATAGAATGGTTAGAGTTGGAAGGGACCTTAAAGCCCCCCCAGTGCCACCCCCTGCCCTGGGCAGGGACACCTCCCACCACACCAGGTTGCTCCAAGCCCCCTCCAACCTGCCCTTGAACCCCTCCAGGGATGGGGCAGCCACAGCTTCTCTGGGCAACCTGGGCCAGGCTCTCACCACCCTCACACCAAACAAGTTCTTCCCCACAGCTCAGCTCCATCTCCCCTCTTTCAGGGTCAAACCCTTCCCCCTCCTCCTAGGGCTCCCCTCCCTGATCCAGAGTCCCTCCCCAGCTTTCCTGGAGCCCCTGGAGGGACTGGAAGGGGCTCCAAGGTCTCCCTGGAGCCTTCTCTTCTCCAGGCTGAACCTCCCCAACTCTCTCAGCCTGTTGATCTGAAATAATGCCCCTTTTTTGCACACTTCTTAGCAAATGTATGATTTTCCTGCCATACATATCTGGGGAAGGGTTTTGGAATAGCAGCTGCATTAATTTCTCCTGCCATCCAGCATTTCCCTGTCCAGGGGGGATGCGGCATCGCTGTGTGCCCACGGCGAGAGGGAAACGGGGCCGTGGGATTGTCCTTCTCCAGGAAAGTCACTTCTAGCTCAGGTTTCCACTTGATCCCTCATCACGAGGAAGGAGGGGGCTCATTATTCCCTGACTGCGGGAGGAGGGGCCGGGGGGGGGGAAGTTTGGAGGGGTCTAATCCTGCCTGGTGGTGTTTCTGTGGTCCCTGTTAAGGGTCTGGAGCTGAAGTGCAGACACAGAAGGTGGCAGGGACAGGCCCCCCGCTGCCCGGGGGGCTGCGGCTCCACCGGCACCTTCCAAGCCTCCATCTGTTGCTCTCATCACCCCCGGCCTCCAGTGCTCCCCACCCCACGACGAGAAGGTAATTCAGGCGTTTTAAATGCATATTTATAGAACTCGCACACCCCGGTTACCCTTTCGCAGGAGTCTCAGTTTCTGGGGTTTCAAAACAGTAAGAGGAACCGGGCTAACCCGTGTGGCCACCCCAGGCTGGGGTGTCTCAATTGCAGGACAAAGCCCCGCTGAGTCACCAGGAGGAGTTAAACAGCTGGGAACGGCAGGGTTTTGCCTCCCCTCCCTCCTCGTCCCAAACAAACCATCACCACATCCCTCCGTGCTCACGTTTCTCCCAAGGAGGGGTGGGAAAGCGCCAAAAATCAACATTTCCGTGCAGAATTCACAGCCCGAGCCTCAAACCAAAACAAAACCTGAGCTCTCCATTCCCGACTAATTAAAAGTTAATTAGTCATCCAGTGCAGATGCTTCACAGATTGACAAAACACATCTTGGTGGACAATAACTCATTTTAAAGAGAAGGGGTGGCATGAGAATCAGTATCTTTATTAGCCAGGAGACAGGCAGCAGAATGAGATGCAATATGGCAACACACGCCGGGATTCATCATTATTTCAACAAAGGCGCTTCATTTATGGGTTCCTTCCTGCCATTTTGTGGGGTTTACCTCCAAGTGCTCCCCTGTGTAAGTAGAAACCTGACCCTTCATGGCGCTTTTGTCTTCACATCCTGGTGTCTGTAACACTCAAGGTCGTGATATATTCAATATATTCATCAGCGACCTGGATGAAGGGATGGAATGTGCCTTCAGCAAGTTTGCTGATGATACCAAACTGGGAGGGGTGGCTGACACCCCAGAAGGCTGTGCCACCATCCAGAGAGACCTGGACAGGCTGGAGAGTTGGGCAAAGAGGAACCTGATGAACTTCGTGAAGAGCAAGTGTAGGGTGCTGCACCTGGGGAGGAATAACCCCCTGCACCAGGACAGGTTGGGGCTGACCTGCTGGAGAGCAGCTCTGAGGAGAAAGACCTGGGAGTCCTGGTGGACAACAGGATGACCATGAGCCAGCAATGGGCCCTTGTGGCCAAGGCGGCCAATGCCATCTTGGGGGGCATCAGGAAAAGTGTGAGCAGCAGGTGGAGGGAGATCATCCTGCCCCTCTGCTCTGCCCTGGGGAGGCCCCATCTGGAGCACTGGGACCAGTTCTGGGCTCCCCAGTTCCAGAAGGACAGGGAACTGCTGGAGAGGGGACAGCAGAGGCTACAAAGATGATGAGGGGCCTGGAGCATCTCTCTTATGAGGAGAGGCTGAGGGACTTGGGTCTTTTGAGTCTGGAGAAGAGAAGGCTGAGGGGGGATCTGATCAACACCTATAAATACTGAAAGGGAGGGTGTCAGGAGGATGGGGCTGGTCTTTTTTCAGTGGTGCCCAGGGACAGGACAAGAGGGAACGGGCACAAACTTGAATATAAGAAGTTCCGCTTGAACATGAGGAGGAACTTCTTTCCTGTGAGGGTGGCAGAGCCCTGGAACAGGCTCCCCAAGGAGGTGGTGGAATCTTCTCTGGAGACATTCAAACCCCACCTGGACACGTTCTGTGGGACCTGCTCCCACTGGACCTGCTCTGGCAGGGGGTCAGACTAGATGATCTCCAGAGGTCCCTTCCAACCCCATGTGATTCTGTGGTTTAGATCTGACCGCTGCGGTGCTCACCCTTTGCTAAGGAATATTTATATGCCTGCCAGGGTAGACATGCAAAAAAACCATCTTCCATGAGCATTTCCACAGCCACTGGGCACAAACCCCTGAGACTGCCCCGACTGGGAACTTCATGCTGCTGTGTATTTCTGAGCAAAATCACCTGAAAGTTTCTTCTCATCTTTGAGTACAGCAGGCCAACAGTACTAGAGGATAGTACATTTTTTTTAATATTTATATGAAATAGTGTATTTCCTCTACTTAGAACTATAGTCTTGATTGATCACTCTTTTCAGACACCTTTTATTTTCCTTTCAGATGACTGTCTTTTCCCTCCCTTCATAATGACAACTGCGTTTGTACCCAGCTTTTTTAATTAGAGGGGAAGATCCATATCCAAGAAAATGATGTACCAGAAAGAGGATGAAGCCCTGAGCTAAACATTTGAAGGGAAAAATACAAACACTCCTTTTATCTGTGTTGAAAACCTTCACCTACAGGATGTTACCCCGATAAAATAAATTTAAGCAGCACTGTAACTTTCCAACTTGAAGTAGCCAAAAATGGGAAACAGAGCTCAGAGTCAAAGCCAGAGGTGCAGAGTGATGCCCACAGGTGATCTGAGTCCACGGCAAGTTCTCTGGGAGTGCAGAGGAGAAGGAAAGGAGAAGCCCTCTTGGGAAACCAGAATTCTAATAAAACTTGAAGGATGAGGCAAAGAAGTTGGCATTTTTTGAATAAATTATCCCAAAACTATCTCCTCAGAGTCACAGCTGTCATTTCCCATGACAGGATTACCACACTCCTGTACCTCACCGCATCACGTCTCGTTCAGCTGACTCCGTTCATTTCCAGCCAAACCTCCCCATCTCCCCAGCGCAGGAACCCTCTGAGGAGCCTGTTGGTGTCTCCAGGGGATGGAGGGGCTGAGCTGAGGACATGAACTGGGATGGTCTCCACACTGTGTTCCTTCTCGCACAGCCTCCTTGGCTACACCTCTGAAATCCCAGTGAGGGACCCCCCTGCCCACCACACACCACCCTGCAGACACCGAGCTGCTGGAAGGTCTCTGGCACAGTCTTGTCCTTGGCTAATCAACGCTCTTCCACACACAACCCAGGCACTCGTGGCGATCCATCCCAACAGGCGCCACGGGCCTGGGTACGGTGATGTGAGGGTACGAGGGCTGGGTAACACAGAGGAGCCCCCCTCACCAGCTTCTAGGACTCTATGATTCTGTGTTTTCCTTTAAGCCACTTTGCTCACTTTTCTTTGAGAATCACAGAATCTTCATGGTTGGAAGGGACCTTTGAGATCATCGAGTCCAACCACACACAAAAAAACCACCACAACACAAAAAACCCCCACAAACAGACACAACCCAACAATCCCGGGCACTAGAGCATGCCCTGAGGTGCCACATCTACACATTTCTTAAGTACCTCCAGGGATGGTGACTCCACCGCCTCCCTGGGAAGCCTGTTCCAGTGCCTGACCACCCTCTCAGTAAAGTAATTCTTCCCAATATCTCATCTAAACCTCCCCTGCCCCAATTTCAGACCATTTCCTCTGCTCCTGTCATTATTCCCCTGGGAGAAGAGGCCAAACCCCACCTCTCTCCACCCTCCTTTCAGGTAGTTGTAGAGGGCAATGAGGTCTCCCCTCAGCCTCCTCTTCTCTGAACTAAATATGCCCAGATCCCTCAGCCTCTCCTCGGGTGACTTGTTCTCCAGACCCCTCCCCAGCTTGGTGGCTCTCCTCTGGACACGCTCCAGCCCCTCAATGTCCTTCCTGTAGTGAGGGGCCCAAAACTGAACACAGCACTCGAGGTGAGGCCTCACCAGTGTCCAGGACAGAGGCACGATGACTTCCCTACTCCTGCTGGCCACCCTGTTCCTGACACAGGCCAGGATGCTGGTGGCCTTCTTGGCCATGTGGGCACACTGCTGGCTCATGTTCACCCGGCTGTCCACCAACACCCCCAGGTCCTTTTCTGCTGGGCAGCTCCAGCCACTCTGCCCCCAGTCTGTAGCGTTGCCTGGGGTGGTTGTGACCCAAATGCAGGACCTGGCACTTGGCCTTGTTGAACCTCATCCCATTGGTCTTGGCCCATTGATCCAACCTGTCCAGATCCCTTTGTAGAGCCTTCCGACCCTCAAGCAGATCAACACTCCCACCTAGTTTGGTGTCACCTGCACCTTCCTGAGGGTGCACTCAATCCCCTTATCCAGATCATCAACAAAGATATTAAACAATACTGCCCCAAAACTGGGCCCTGAGGGACACCACTGGTGACCGGCCGCAGAAGCAGAGAAACCCCCCTAATAATTGCGTAACGCTGCCCCAAACACCGCTGGGACCCCCTCCCACCGAGTTCAGCTCTTTGCTGTTCCACTAAAAAAAAACTTCCAACCCTCAGTCCTGGATTTCCCACCCGCAGGAGCAGGGTGTGCTGTTTGTGTGTTGAGTCATGTTCCAGTACAGGGAAACACTCAAATATGTAATTCATATTTTATGCAATACTTAAATCAATTCTAAAGCCATATTTATTCGCACGACACTTCTCTGGAGAAACAGAGGGAAATAAACTATCCTGGTAGTTTTTTCCAAGAGCCAGGCTACCAAGCCACCATATACCCATAAAATAATTGTTCTGGGCTGAGAGCAGTTCTGTAAAAAATCCAGAGAAACTTAATTTAAACATGAAAAATCCATTAACTATTGAACTATTGACACGGGCTATAGAGAACAGAGTCAAGATTAGATTTCCTATTTTCCTGTGCCTGGGTTGGCACACAAAACTGAAATCCAGAGTGTGAGAGCTCAGCACACCCCCTTTGCAATAACACTTATGCTGGGGGCAAAACTTAATAAGTCCTGTGGTTCCCTTCACCTCAGGGTGTCCCATATTTGTGATTATTTAAGCCCTAAATAATGCGCAGTCTTTGCACTCGCTAAACTTTGCTTCGTACCTGGAAGAGTTTCTTCCTTGCCTTGCCCTTGTCTTCCGACACGTCCAAACCAGACACGAGGGTTGTTATTTGCAAAGGAAAAGCCCTTGGTCAACCTGAGAGGTCTGAGGAGACTAAAACGTGCTGTGTGTGAGCGTGGGGGGCTCCAGCCAGAGCAGAGGTACCGGGCACCACCGCACTGCAGGGACACACACCGGCTGGTTCTTCCTCTACTCCCGATCTTACACTAAAAGGTCTCTAGAGTGTTACCAAACAATTTGGCAGGGAAATCACCTGCAAAGACAAGGCTGAGGCTTGTTAACCCTCCTGTGCTCACACCTCTATTCCCAGTACCCACTGCTGCTTCTGCTAAGAAATTCTGTCGAGAGCCCGCTCATTTGATTGAGCTGATTTGATTAGTCTGGAGAAGAGAAGGCTGAGGGGGGATCTGATCAACACCTACAAATACTTAAAGGGTGGGTGTCAGGAGGATGGGGTCGGTCTTTTTCTAATGGTGCCCAGGGACAGGACAAGGGGTGATGGGCACAAACTTGAGCATAAGAAGTTCCATCTAAACATGAGGAGGAACTTCTTTCCTGTGAGGGTGGCAGAGCCCTGGAAGAGGCTGCCCGGGGAGGTGGTGGAGTCTCCTTCTCTGGAGACATTCAAACCCCACCTGGACACGTTCCTGTGGGACCTGCTCTGGGTGGTCCTGCTCTGGCAGGGGGTTGGACTGGATGATCTCTAGAGGTCCCTTCCAACCCCGTATCACTCTGTGATTCTGTGGTTTGGAATCAGCAGCAATTACTTAACCCGGGAGATGTGACGAAAAGCTGCTCTTTAAAAGTTGTAATAATAAACCCGCTATTTTGTACAGCTAATTCTCCATCCTCTGGGAACCGCAGGCCCATCCGCAGACGCGGGGTCCCAGGGCAGAGGGTCCCATGGCTGCTGCTCCCCGGGACGGCGCAGGGTCCCAGCTGGAGCAGCTGCACCCACCGTAACACCCGGCCCACTCTCAGTTTGGATAATGAAAAGTTGATTGAAAATACATGCTGTATAAAAACCACTTTAAAACACTGTAAATAAATCACTTTAAAGAAATTACATGCAGGCTGTAACAGGTTCAATTATAGCTCTGCAGGGTTTATGTAGAACTGAAAAAGGCAGTCACGGTGCTGTTCGGCAACAGAAGGCTGGAAGGGCCGGAGTGAGGACGTTATTGGTCAGGCAATAAGCTGGGCTGGGAACGTGCTGGGAAGGCTCTGCAGCATTTGCCATAAATGGAATATAAACGGCAGAAGCAGAGAGGATTTCAGCTGCAGTGCCCCGATGGGATCCCCCGGAGCGGGGTCTGGAGGAGAAGGAGCAGAAGGAAGGACCTTCCTCCCCTCCCGGACACACAGACAGGAGCTGACAGTCTGTAACTGCACCTACACCATCACACCCCCTCTGCTTCTCATTCCCACCACTACATTTATCAGAAAAAGGCTGGGAGCTACACCCATAAGGCAGACCTGGGTTAGCGTTAAGTGGTAGAAGCAGATAATTTTAGTATGGGCTGAGAACAGCATATTTTAAATATAAAACTTCAGAATTCTTTTCTTTTTGCTTTCTTACAAGTATAAAAAAATAAAAGGCAGTAGTAAAGGGAGTTTAAAAAGCACCATTCTGTGCTTTAAAAGGCACAGAAACATCATTTTAGCACCTGTAAGTGTCATATTATGGATGCAGGAGAAAAATCTTCCAGCAGTTCTGTGGAGCAGAATTGAGGTTTTGGAAGAAGAGATGAGGTGCCTCGAACGCTCCAAAGCAGCGTTTGTACCAGGAGGAGAAGGAGGGGTGTTCTCTGACACCTTTGGGGACCTCCCTGGCTTCAGAGGCCGAGAACTGAATGTAAAGAGAAGGCTGCAAAGGAGGGAGAAGGATTTCATTACCCTGATGCATCATCTGCAGAAGGGACGGGGGCGAGGGGTTGCGGAGATGGATGGTGGTGGCAGCAATAACCACCACAATAAACCAGAGCTGCAGCCACAGCCCCCCCGGAGGGCGGCAGATGCGGCTGTGACTGCTTTGCCAAAAATAAACGTCTCCGGGACCACAGATTTGATTCCATTCAAGGCTGTAAACGCAGCCACGGTCACAAACCTGGAGGCCCGGGGCGACCCCAGCACCGCGCGTTTTCCCGCCGTACCCCTCCCGCTGCCTGCACACCAGACGATTTGCTTCGCATCCACCCAAAACCTGGCTCCATCTTTTCCCAGGCTCCTTTCCCCAACTCGACACCATTCTGAAGTTTTATATTTCCTTCAAAAAAAAAAAAAGCAGTGTGATAAAATCCGGAGAGACGCACGCCGCCGCACACTCAGTTGAGTTCAGAGCGTTGCTCACACCAAAAATCAAGTGATTTCATCCAGTTACTGCCACTAAGGGGAAAGTGGTGTGAGGACACAGTGTTTTGCAGTGGAAGCAGCTCAGCAGTCACACTCTGCAAGTCTTCACCAACAGGTTCCCTCGCCCTGACCCAGCTTCTGAGCGAGGGTGCAGACGCCCAGACACGCGGGGTTACAAAGGAGGAACGCAGCAAAAATTTGCAGGGATATTAACAGCCTGTGTCAGGGAAACTGAGAAAGCAAGCATGAATATAAGAACCAGATGTAAACATTGCTATTTCGAGCCAAGGGACTTTCCAAATTATGACAGAGAAAAAGAAATCTCAAGGCGCTCACAGCAGAGTCATGATCCATTTTGCTCTTTATCTAAATTCATCAGATTCTGCTCCCACCCGCCTCAGCCATAAAACCCTTTCTGTTGCCTCCTCTGTGGAATCGACCGGCTGACACAAACCAATATTCCAGTGCCACTGGCCAAACAGATGCATAACTTCAACGCATTGCTATCTAACTATGTTCCAAGCCTATTTCTGGCCTTCCTTCAGCAGCAGCAGATTGTGGTGCAGAAGGTTATGTTCCCTCCCAAGGATGAAATCTAGGAGCACTGAAAAAAAGCCTATATATATATTAAAAAAACAACTCCAAACAACCACCGCAACAGCGCCAGCATCAGCTACCTGCTTGGCACCTACTGTAATGAGTAACCAAAATGCTGAGGTGTGAATTAAACCGAAGCCGGTGGGGAGTTCCTGCCAGGAAGGGGTTTTACAGCTTAAGGATTCTCCAGCTTAACCCCCCAGATAATGAAGTAGCTTCTGCCAAATGATGTTACTTCTAGCAGGACAACTCCATCTCCAAAAGTAAAAAACTTACAATGACTTTCCAAATATGAGGCTTTTTCTGAAGAGAAGCATGTGGGAGGATAGAAACTGAGAACAAAAAGTGACCTTTTAAAGACAAGGGGGACAGACACCATCACCACACTTGAATCACTGGAACACACAGTTTTTCCTACAGTGGTAGTTTCCAAAGGATATTTTATTGCCAGGGAATTTGACTTCAGTTTTCCAAACAAATTTAGATTACTCTTCAATCCCCTGGTAGCCATCTGGCAATACAGCTTCTGCTTTTCTCTCCTCCTGGATGTATCTGGGAGACAAATCATTTCCTACCTAAACCAGGTATGTCCACAGGGAGCGTGGGCTTGGCCGGGGCCGTGCCACGAAGCAGCATCCACCACGGCCGGGTGAGAAGGGCCAGGAAGGGGCAGGTTGAAGCTGCATCTGCTGAAGCCACCCCCTCCTGCCCGTTTCCAACTCTCCCAGTCCTGAAGGCAGCTGCCCCAACACCCCAGGGGCAGACAGAGCCACCCAGACACCTTCTGCTGGATGCAGGAATTTTAATCCAGCTTTTTTTAGAGGATGTCTTCAACTGCATCCGAAGAGGTTCCCTCCCCGCAGCCTGCTGGATGACTGACACAAAGTACGATCACCAGCTCCCAGAAGGGCAGAGAACCTGCTATAAGGAGTTCAGCAGTTAGAGATATTTTGCCTTTCCCTAATTTTGAGCCTGTCATGATGAGATAGAGTTTGACAGCTTCAAACAACAACTGACATGATGCTCCATTACATGGGTGCACAAACATACGCTGTTAGCCTTTTGCAAGTCCAAAATTATAAACACAATTAGATGTAAAACAATATTGAGATTAATTCTGTCTCTGGGAGTGGCAGGGAGCAGTGCTGCTCCTCAGGACAACGGGTCGAGGCTCACACTGGCACTGAACGGGACCAGTCCTGTCCCCTGGAGAGGCTGGAGGTGGAGATGGAGCTGGCACCCATCCTGCTGCCACCCCTATCCATCCCTCCTGGGAGGAAAGCAAAGGGATCCTGGGACAAAGGGAGACAGCTGCCATGTAGGCAAAGGGACAGGGCCCCAGGGTGAAACGGGATAAGCTGAACCCAGGCCTCCCAGCAATGCCAGCAAAAGCCAGGGTATCTGCTGGTCTACGAGTCATTGCTAACCTCAGCTCCAGCCTGGCCACAGAGACCGACTTGCTGACAACTGAGAAAGATTAGGCAGCTCGGACTACACTGAAATTCCAGGAGTAATTTACTCAACAAGAAGTTAAAGCATAAAGTTACCTCAAATAGTTACGTGTCTATGACCTTGTAAATCGTTCCTGGAGGACTCGCTATTTTGCTTCATCTTCCCAGGACTCACAGATCAGATGTTAGCTGGTTTTGTGTTACTCATCTCCATCTCCATCACGGACACTGCTTCACATTACACCATCTTAATTCAGCAGCTCACAAAATGACAGAATCACAGAATGCTATGGGGCTGGAAGGGACCTCTGGAGATCATTTGGTCCAACCTCCGGCCAGAGCAGGGCCACCCAGAGCAGGTCCCACAGGAACGTGTCCAGGAGGGTTTTGAATGTCTCCAGAGAAGGAGACTCCACCCCCTCCCTGGGCAGCCTCTTCCAGGGCTCTGCCACCCTCAAAGTGAAGAAGTTCCTTCTCATGTTGAGATGGAACTTTTTATATTCAAGTTTGTGCCCATTCCCTCTTGTCCTGTCCCTGGGCACCACCGAAAAAAGACCAACCCCATCCTCCTGACACCTCCTGACACTTAAATGCTTTAAGTATTTATAGGTGTTGATCAGATTCCCCCTCAGTCTTCTCTTCTCCAGACTCAAAAGCCCCAAGTCCCTCAGCCTCTCCTCATAAGAGAGATGCTCCAGGCCCCTCATCATCTTTGTAGCCTCTGCTGTCCCCTTTCCAGCAGTTCCCTGTCCTTCTGGAACTGGGGAGCCCAGAACTGGTCCCAGTGCTCCAGATGGGGCCTCCCCAGGGCAGAGCAGAGGGGCAGGATGACCTCCCTCCACCTGCTGCTCACACTCTTCCTGATGCCCCCCAGGATGCCATTGGCCGCCTTGGCTACAAGGGCCCCTTGCTGGCTCCTGGTCATCCTGTTTTCCACCAGGACTCCCAGGTCTTTCTCCTCAGAGCTGCTCTCCAGCAGGTCACCCCCAACCTGTCCTGTCAGCTTGGTGAGTTAGAGGAATTAACCTGAGCACATTTAGCCGTGACCCTCAGGATCACCAGGATGGCCTGGCTTTAAGCACAAACATTGTGTTTTCCCAGAGCTGTAACTACTGAACGGGGCAGCCACACTGGTGATTTAAATCCTGGATCAACAGGGATGGGGACAGCAGGTCTGATGTCCTTCTCAAAACATTAAGGTTAAGAAAAACCAACATGGGCGTATAAGGCTGGAGAACTCACCAGACAAACCATCTGTGCAGATGTGAAAAATTTTTGTAGAAGTATTTGCAGAATGAATTTACATTTCTCTAGTGTCTTCCCCCTCTACCTCCCGAAGAACTCAGGGCACCATGAACACAATAAAACCGTTCTTCACCATATTTAAAGCTCTCTGGCAAAACGTTAGCGCATGCTCTTGCAGCAATTTTCTGCTATTTTAGTCTTAACTTTATATTGCTTGTTACACACATTATAAAGATCTCCTTTCCTCACATAGCTTTTTGTTTATAAACAGGACTAAAGAGAGCCAATCTCTCCCGGCCTTGCTTTACATGTAATTAAATGCTCTCTCATTTCACTATAGTCACACGAGTGACGCACAGAGCCACCTACGCCACCCTGGCCCGGGGCCAGACGGGTCCCCTCCCACAGCACGCTGCATCTCTGCTAAAGTAAATATTTCGGGGGAAAACCAGGGGAGAACTTGCATCCTCAGTCCCCAGCAGGGACCCTGGGCCAGAAGCAATGAGGCGCGGGATGGAGAGCACAGCACATCGCTATCCTGATTAAAAGATTTTACATTCTTATCAGCTAGCCAGAAGTTCACCTATTTGGTTCCCTTTTACAAGTCAACTTTCCCTTCTATCTGGGCAAACAGTGCAGCCCGGGAGGACATACCTTACCATATTAGGAGATCTGTGTCCCGAAAGTGGAGGGCTCTGAGCTTAAACAGAAAGGCCACGGCACGGCTGGAGCCTGCGCAGCACCACGCTCCACCGGGACACGGGGCAACAAACCAGTGGGACCAGGGTGGTTGCTATGGCTGCTGTGGCTACCAACAGAATCACAGAAGAGACTGGGTTGGAAGGGACCTTGGAGACCCGCCAGTGCCACCCCCTGCCCTGGGCAGGGACACCTCCCACCACACCAGGTTGCTCTAAGCCCCCTCCAACCTGCCCTTGAACCCCTCCAGGGATGGGGCAGCCACAGCTTCTCGGGGCAACCTGGGCCAGGCTCTCACCCCCCTCACACCAAACAAGTTCTTCCCCACAGCTCAGCTCCGGCTCCCCTCTTGCAGGGTCCAACCCTTCCCCCTCCTCCTAGGGCTCCCCTCCCTCATCCAGAGTCCCTCCCCATCTCTCCTGGAGCCCCTGGAGGGACTGGAAGGGGCTGGAAGGGCTCCCCGGAGCCTTCTCTTCTCCACGCTGAACCCCCCCAACTCTCTCAGCCCCCCCTCCCAGCAGAGGGGCTCCAGCCCTCCCAGCATCTCCGGGGCCTCCTCTGGCCCCGCTCCAACAGCTCCATGTCCTTCTGCTGGTGGAGGTCCCAGAGCTGGAGGCAGCACTGGGGGGTGTCTCCCCAGAGCGGAGCAGAGGGGCAGAATCCCCCCCTCACCCTGCTGGCCACGGGGCTGGGGATGCAGCCCAGGGGTGGGGGGTTTCTGGGCTGCCAGCACACGTTCCTGGGGCCTGTGGAGCTTCTCACCCACCAACACCCCCAAGTCCTTCTCCTCAGGGCTGCTCTCCAGCCATTCTCCACCCAGCCCAGGTTTGTGCTGGGGTTGCCCTGACCCAGGTGCAGGACCTTGCACTTGGCCAATACACACAGTCTGGCTACTGCACGCACATCACAAAACACTTATTAAAGTTATTTCAGATCTTTTAGTTGTTTATCAAATCCATCTTTTAAAAAAAAGGTAAACATCTTGATTACAAAAGCTAAATTGGAAGTCTCTGTCGAAGATAAAATGCCACTAAAAGCAAAAATATTGGTGAGAAATGGAACACACCAAAATCAGGGCTCCCAAGTTATATCTCTGAAGTAGTTATAACTCTGAGACTTTTAGTTTTCATAGGGAATTTTCCAGTTCATTCCTCTACCCTTAGAATTCAGGGAATCAAGCTTAGAAACTCAGTTCTTTTAAGACAGAGATTCAGTTTTTATTAGTATCCAGTTGCATCTGGTGATTTCATGTTAATAGTACAATAAGGCAGAACATGTAATATTTACAAAACAGAGTGGGTTTGAATGGTGTTTTGCAGAATTTACAACACTCATTTTTCCTAAATGAAAGTACAGGGAGACAAGAATGGAGCCCATTTAATACACTTACTGTGACTGCAATCCATAATCACACATTTCAGTGTTATTCCTGCACAGGAGTTAATTCCATTAATGTGTCTGGGTTTTATACTGTGCTACACAGACCGTCCTGGAGGAAGTTCATGAGAACAGATGTTTTCTTTGACACTTTTATTGCCCAGAAATTGTTACTTTACCAACACAACACTCAGAGCAGTCCCATATGTCTCAAGCTTTCCCTTGATGAACCATCTAACACATGGGTGAGACACATTTGTAATCGTCAATAAAGAGAAATGAAAGGAGATAGAATTATTTAAATTATTACATACATTTTTCTACTTCTGTTATATATGATATATCATTTAAAATACACTTTTCTTCCAAATTTGTTCCCAACTTCTCCTGCTCTGTAGTAGCAATAGCAGAATAAGTCAAGGCCAGCAGAACTGAGGATAAGGAAAACCCTCTCTAAAATGTAACATCATGGAATCCCAGGATAGTTTGGGTTGGAAGGGACCTTGGAGACCCTCCAGTGCCACCCCCTGCCCTGGGCAGGGACACCTCCCACCACACCAGGTTGCTCTAAGCCCCCTCCAACCTGGCCTTGAACCCCTCCAGGGATGGGGCAGCCACAGCTTCTCGGGGCAACCTGGGCCAGGCTTTCACCACCCTCACACCAAACAAGTTCTTCCCCACATCTCCTCTCAATCTTTCCATTCCACTGAAATCCCCTCTTGCAGTGTCAAATCCCTCCTCCTCGTCCCATCTCTCCAGAGCTCTCACAGCACCCCTGGACCATTCTGACTTTGGACCATTCTCTTCAGCGTTATCCTTCAAATGCTGCATCCCAAACCAGAGCCATTGACTAGCATTTGCTCTGACTGCACTGTATCCATAGTGTACTGTATCCATAGTGCACTGTATCCATAGTGTACCCTATCCATAGTGTACCCTATCCATACTGCCTGGCCCCACCACAACCGAAGTCCCGTGGATGTTTCACTGGTCCCTGGCTGGCAGGGGCAGGACAGGGTTCCTAACTCCATCCCGCCCACGCTGCTCAGCCGGGTACTGACACGTCCTTTGGACTCTCGCTATTTTTACTTTCTGAGAAATGGAGACCAAATGTGGCCAAACTTTTTTCCCCAGCTCTGCTTTGAGCTCAGGACTCCCCGGACCAAACAAATCCTTCCCGGTGGAACCAGGCAAAACAATCCTAAAGCTGCTTCCCCAGAGGCTTTTTCCAGCTGAAGTCCTTGTGCCCTTGAATATTTATTCCACAATAAAACTTTGTCTGCTCTTCCAACTTTCCACAAGGCATCCCAGCACTCTGCATCCCGAGGAGAGAGGCGGGGTTGGTACAGGACATGGAGGTTCCTGACACATCCTATTACGGCACCGGTCGCAGTTGCCTAAAACCCCGCCGAAGCGTCTGGGCTGGTTTCCCACGCTGGTGCTCACAAGCTTCAGCCAAAAGAATTCATCCACTTCTCAGAATTAGAACAACATGTATTTTGCTCCTCTTTTTTTTTTTTTTTTCCCCCTCCAAATTGCATTTACCTTTCCTTTGCTAATCTCCAGCACTGCGGAGTCTGGAGGAGGGAATTTGAGTAGGGCTTAAAAATGAAAATCTTCCTCCATCAGCCAAGATATAAACATTGGAGGAAATAAAGGAGCTGCTCACGTAAAGCCAGGAGAGCCTCTGAGGGTCTGCAACTGAAAAGGGACACTTCAGTCTGCTCAAGTTCGCATCAAGGTCTGATGGTGGCACCTGCCGTTCTAGAGCTATTATTATTACGATCATCGATGAATTAATGATTATTAATTCACTTCCCGCTTGGTACTAGCACCAAAAGCCAGGAGCTGCTCTGTGATTCTTGCCCAACTGATGGCCAATTCCCAGGACTGAAATCTCTCTGATTTGGATGTCAAATAAACGAGGGAAGACTGACGAAGTGACTTGATGCTGGAGGCACACAGCCAAGAAAATGAACCGGAAACTGGATAAAACCAAGAGGACTGGGAGAATGGGAAAAACAGGACCAGAGTGGAAGGAGAGTCTAAACCAGGGTCTAACGTACGTGAGGTGTGTAAGAAAACAGGGGACTGTTGCCACAAACCACGTGTGCAAAGGAACCAAGGGAACTGAAGGGAAGCTGCTCTGCTATTAGATGGGAACCCAAAGGAAATCGTGAGAAATACCAGACAGAAGGATTCCTTGCCACTTATTTGCGGAAAACCAGAATCATTAATTGTAAGATGGGTGAGCCTGAATTTTTGGGCAGGAACATTTGGTGGGTTCTTACACAGTGCAGTTCACCCGTTCACAAGAGTGGTAAGGACGGTGCTCAATGGTTTTCAGCAATTTTAAGACTAGACTTTAGGAAGCGCCAAACCTGCAGCCTCAGATACTTTTTTGTCTTAATTTAGCTACCCTGGGACAGCTTCCCAGAACAAGACATTCCCAGCAAGTTCAAAACACGACTGCTGGAAACAAGGTGTCCCTATTATTATTATAATTATTAATATTATTAATATTATTATTATCATTATTAGTATTATTTGAGAAGTTGTGGCAGTCTGGTGAAGTTCTTGCTGACTGGAAAAGTGGAAAAAGGAAGACCTGGAGAACTACAGGCTGGTCAGACTCACCTCTGTGCCCAGCAAAATCATGGAGCAGATCCTCCTGGAAACTCTGCTAAGTTGGAAAATAAGGAGTTGACTGGTGACAGCCAACACGGCTGCACTGAGAGCAAGTCACGCCTGACAAATCTGGTGGCCTCCTACTATGGCATTTCAGCACTGGTGAATAAGGGAAGAACAACTGATGTCATCTAGCTGGACTTGTGACAACCATTTGACACTGTCCCACATGACATCCTGGTTGGAAAAAGGAAGACCTGGAGAACTACAGGCTGGTCAGACTCACCTCTGTGCCCAGCAAAATCATGGAGCAGATCCTCCTGGAAACTCTGCTAAGTTGGAAAATAAGGAGTTGATTGGTGACAGCCAACACGGCTGCACTGAGAGCAAGTCACGCCTGACAAATCTGGTGGCCTCCTACTATGGCATTTCAGCACTGGTGAATAAGGGAAGAACAACTGATGTCATCTAGCTGGACTTGTGACAACCATTTGACACTGTCCCACATGACATCCTGGTCTCTAAATTGGAGAGACAGGGATCTGACTGATCTGACTTGGTGGATGAGGGACTGGCTGCACTCAAAAGGGTTGCAGTCAATGGCTCAATATCCAAGTAGTGACCAGTGACGAGTGGTGTTCTCGAGGGTCACTACTGGGATTGGTGATGTTTAACATCTTTGTCAGCAACATGGACAGTAGGACTGAGTGCAGGTTTGCCGATGACACCAAGCTGTGTGGTGCGGTCCACATACTGGAGGGAAGGGATGCCAGCCTGGACAGGCTGGAGAGGTGGCCCCATGGAAACAGCATGAAGTTCAACCAGACCAAGTGCAAGGTTCTGCACCTGGGTCAGGGCAACCCCAGGCACAAACCTGGGCTGGGTGGAGAATGGCTGGAGAGCAGCCCTGAGGAGAAGGACTTGGGGGTGTTGGTGGCTGAGAAGCTCCACAGGCCCCAGCAACGTGTGCTGGCAGCCCAGAAACCCCCCACCCCCTGGGCTGCATCCCCAGCCCCGTGGGCAGCAGGGTGAGGGGGGGATTCTGCCCCTCTGCTCCGCTCTGGGGAGACACCCCCCAGTGCTGCCTCCAGCTCTGGGGCCACCAACATCAGAAGGACATGGAGCTGTTGGAGTGGGGCCAGAGGAGGCCCTGGAGATGCTGGGAGGGCTGGAGCCCCTCTGCTGGGAGGGGGGGCTGAGAGAGTTGGGGGGTTCAGCCTGGAGAAGAGAAGGCTCTGGGGAGACCTTGGAGCCCCTTCCAGTCCCTCAAGGGGCTCCAGGAAAGCTGGGGAGGGACTCTGGATCAGGGAGGGGAGCCCTAGGAGGAGGGGGAAGGGTTTGACCCTGAAAGAGGGGAGATGGAGCTGAGCTGTGGGGAAGAACTTGTTTGGTGTGAGGGTGGTGAGAGCCTGGCCCAGGTTGCCCCGAGAAGCTGTGGCTGCCCCATCCCTGGAGGGGTTCAAGGGCAGGTTGGAGGGGGCTTGGAGCAACCTGGTGTGGTGGGAGGTGTCCCTGCCCAGGGCAGGGGGTGGCACTGGGGGGGCTTTAAGGTCCCTTCCAACCCAAACCATTCCATGGTTCCCTGATTCTACTATTATTACTTTTTACACACTACAAAATAACCCTCCTTCAGTGTTGCTGTGTGCCAGCAGACACATCAAAACAATTCTGAGGTCAATAAATGCCTGAATCTTTCCTGCAGGGTCAAGTGGAAGATTTAAGAAGCTGTGCACCGCCACGAACAGACCCTGCTGTGGGCTGAGCTGGGCTGCCCAAAGCAGGTGCTGCTTCCCAGGAAGGAATATCCTGCTTTTCACATGGCAAAGGGAGCACTGGGAAACCAAACGCTGCCACCGAAAGACAAGCACATGCGAAAAGCCATCCCAGCACCGCAGGAGTCTCTGCTCCTCACAAGGCTCACCATGACTTTGCCCCATTTTAACCGAGTATTGCAGAAATAAAAACAAAAATACACTCTGAAGAGCATTACTGAAAATTTTCAGGAAAAAAAGAGTCAACTTCAGTAAAATGATGCTTCAATCACTCTACTGAATTGCAAAGTGTGTGGACCATGCCTTCAACACTCGCTGGCAAAGACTAAACGTCACACAAGCAGACTGACCCCTCTGCACCCTTAAATTTGCTTGCTTTCCCAGGTTTTGTACATCATGTTTAATAGTTTGGAAATGTACTTAGCTTTAACATTGTCAGAGTACATGTTGACAGGCTCAAATGTATTTTAGACAAAGACAGACAAAACCAAGAGAAACCAAGGCAATTTGGAAGGACTCAGTAATTTATATGATGGAAAGAAAGGGCCTCAAAGGATAATGAGACTATTGCAAGAACAGGACAACAATGAACAGTCTCTGATGTGGTGCTTGCCAAGACCATTTCCCGCAAGAAAACAAATCCACGAGGAGACAAGAGTGCAGATTTTAGACATCCAAAACATACTGTCCAAAATAACAGTGTCAGGGTGATTCTGAGACCCCGGGTCACGCACCTTCCTGGGGACCCGCCGGCCCCGCTCCCCGGCAGCGTCTGACACCGCTCGGTACCGCACTGACCCTGCGTCTGCTCCGGTCCCCCCGGGTCTGAGAACTGCCCAGGCAGCTCCAAAGAGCCAACTTTTGAACTTAGGCCAGTCTGTAGCTACTCATCTTTCCGACGAGAAATCAGTAAGCACTTTGCCACTCGGAACTGCCTCCCAGCTCATACTCAGCTCCTGAACTGAGCCTGAGCCTCTCACATCAACAAACATAAAGCCATAGAAGATTTCTTGCCACCATCACCCAAGAGTAAAACACCAACTACTTAGACTGATGTTTTCACTTACCCGAGTTTCCTTCACCTCCTCATTTCCATCAACTTCATCATCATCCTAGGATGAAAAGCAAACAATATAATTAGGCAGCCTTGGAGACAACAAAACCTTATCACAGAAGATAACGTATTGCTTATGATTTGATGTTAAAGCTAAGACTGAGTCTTTCAAAAGAAATGCTGATCTGGATGCTTTTGGCTGATCATCAGATAAGGTTTGGTAACCTAATGGGCATTGGAAGATCCCAGTACTGGGGACAGAATAACTCCCTCCAGATGGCTACTGCAATTTGAATGCTCCTGGAGAGTCACGCAGGAGCAGTAATACTCCTCACATACCCAGGGAACAAACACAGTGCTTGGGAAGACTGCGTAGCTGAAATATTTCAAAGAATATCCTCCACTTCAATTAGACTCCAGGAGGAAAGACCAGCCATCCCGCACAGCCTGAGCTTCTGCAGCCTCTGTAACCCACTGCCTCTTGGTGCCAGCTCTGGGGTTTCATGGAGCAAACCCTTGGCATCACGTCTGCTCCGCACTGAACTCAAGGCCTTTCAGAGGGTGTAGCCACAGTTTCATAGAGAGACAAAGGGGAAATGAACTGAACCTCTGAGAAGCGCTCTGCTTTCTGCTCTGACACTAGTAACATTGCTTCAATGATCCAGCAGACAACTGGTAAAGCTGTAAAGCATTTAACTAAAAAAACAATAAGGGAAAAAATAAAACACATTTGGCATGCAAATGAAAAAATGGAAGAATCATTTGAAAATAATAAAAAGGGGGTGTTTGCGGCAAGTCTTTCAATAGAAATCCTGAGGTTTCCAGCAGGGCCATTCAACTTGTCTGTAATTCCAAATATTCAATGTCTCTACTGTTACCACAGGAAAGCCCACTGGGGTCTTTTCTCACTGCACTGTACAGGAAGCCTCGACCCCGAGGTGTATGAGGAGGCTCCGTGTCCACAGCTGGATAGAACTGTTGCAGGCTTCTTAACCATGATTCCATAATACTCTCTCCTGACAAAGGTGATCTATTTTCCTACCTGAGTCTCTAACCAGGGTTTGGGGGGCTGGATTCATTCCCTCAGGCTTCTTCAAAAGAAGAAATCCTTTCGATACCAGGACTAAGAGAAACAACCACGACACAGACAGCTCTTCTGCGTTTATGCTGTGTGTGTTCCCTGGGCAGGGGACCCAGACACAGGTCTTACTCCTCATTGTCTTCCTTCCAGGGGGCCTAAAGCACAGCCAGATTTGGGCTCAGAGGAATTTGAAAACAATTCCAGTGGCTCGTGACCTTCTTCCAAAGAAACTAGACCTCTGATCTCGCTTCTCCCATGTGGGCTCTTTCACAATTTTGCAGCACCACTGATTTATGGCTTCCCAGAGCTGCTGCCTGGGTTTTACATGGGCCAGACGGGGATGCGACTCCTTTGGAAGTGCCACTCTGAAATAGAGTTGGAGAGGGAAGGACTGACGGGAAATCAACTGATGTGGAAAGAAATCTGAAGCTTGGAATTGGAAGGAATTTCACCCTGAATATGACCTAATGAGTTTCTCTTCTCTAAGGAACTCAAACTTACATCTTTTGTCGAGAAAATGATGCCGGTGCCTCTTCGTCTCTCTTTCGGCCGCCGCCTCTCTCGGATTGACTGTTTGTTCAGAGATCTGTCGTCTAAATCCTGATCTTCACACTCTGGCCAAGCAAAGAAAGACTGCTTTGGTTTCAGTGATTTACATCTGGGCTTTTGCTAAGAGACTGGGGCTCTTTTCAAGCTGATCACGGTCCTCTTGGCTTGTGTTGTGTTACAAAGGAGTTACTAAGCCCAACTACACCTGATTGCTCACGCTCCTGTTATCAGAGCCCCACAGGTTACCCTGGCCAGCAGCTCCCCAACAATCATCCGGACTTACTCCTGTTCCGAGGACAAACTCCCCTACTGCAATTGCTCCCCCCAGGCTCTAAGACCTAAATGCTCCATGGATTACTATCTCATTTACTTCCCAAAATGGAAAACATCCTTTTATCCCTCTCTGTTACTAGCAATAGGCTGTATCCTACATTAGGATTTCCATTTAAACAATTAACATTTGGTTGGTGAGATGGCAGCTCCCCACACTGCTCCCCTCACAGTAACAAGCAAACTTCTTCTTTGTAATGCTGAAAGTTCTAGAAGTCATGAAAATCCCTGAGCTTCGACTGTTCTTTATTCTCCCGGGTACACACCATTTTTCTCCATCTCTGTGGCTGCACCTCTGAAATCTGTCGGATTCACGGAGTCAAGACCCAGGTACTTATTTGTTCGAGACAGGTATGAGCTGGTGTAAAGGAGAGGTGCTGACGTCGAGGGAGATACTGGTGTCGTAGGTTTGTCTGGTTGTACTGGGCACCTTAATCGCCGATAGACACTCTATAAACAAAGACCCGTGACAAAAAGTTAGTAGAATGAAGAGGAACTAGCAGATTTGGGATTTCAGGGAACTGGGTAATCTTTCAGAGTGGATTGTTTTCTTCACTGCTGCTGGAACTGATCCCCTCCATCCGCCAGATCAGGTTCATTCCATCAGACTGGGATGAACATTAAAAGCACTTCACAGCTACAATGGGAGAGCACCTTCCCATTGATAGGAAGTCTGGGATCAATCTCTCTGTCCCTACAGCCAGTGGCAGGACAAACAAGCTATATCTGGCAGAAATGGATGATTTAGAGTAAAAAAGCAGGGGGAGAAAACTGGTCTCTCTCGCTTTCCATTACACACAGAACATCTGCTGAAAAAGGTGAACACAAAGTCTCAGCCCAGGCTGCACAGCGAGGATGGATCCAGGCCACACTTCTATCATTAGCCTTCTCATTCCACATTCTGTGATTTACACGGTTTTATTTTCTGGCAAGAGACAGAAAAGTGAAGTTCCCAGCGGAGAGCAAAGGAACAGCCAACCCCTAACACGTACACACCACATCCCTGCTGCAGGACCCCTCCATAGCGCTTCTTCCCAGCGAGTCTGCCCCTCTTGAAACAAACAGCTCCCCCAAGGAATTCCCCCCGATCCCAGCTCTCCTCGAGGGGTTTGTTAACGCTGAGACACTGAGAAGTGAGGCGGGGGCATCACCTCCTCCTCTGTATTTCTGCTCCAGCGGGGGCGGCTCTCGGGCCTCTCGCCGCCGTCCCCGGGGGGCTCCGTGCTCTCGGCCTTCTCACTCGGCTGCTCCTGGGCCTGTCGCTCTGCCCGGGACCGGCTGAAGGTCCGCTCGGCCTCCTGAAGGTCTGTCAGCGTCACACCCTGACAGAAAGTAAGAGAGAGGTTCGTTAAACGTATGCAATTAGATAGCAAGTCTTCCAGGTCAGTTTAAAACACCCACAGGCTCGTGTCTGGCCAGGCCAATGTTTTATCCTTGTGCTCACAGAGAGAAAAGAATCCTGTTGCCTTCAACACGTTTCTCAGTGTTCCTACCTAATCACTGACTCAGAGCTACCCAAATATATGTGATCAAGCTACGGACCAAAAGGCAGAGATGACAGCTTTGAAATCGAACTCGTGTGTGCTCCAGGGAGTGTTTTGTGAAAATTGTTTGCAGGAACTTTTGCCAGAAGCTCCCCAAAACGGGGAGGGTAGAAAAGCCCCTCGTCCTACATTGTAACGGAAGAGCAGAAGAAAATCTTGCCTCTTTATAAATCAATTCTCTTCATCCCCCACACAACCATGAGCATTTCCATCCCTTACCTGTGTAGACCTGCGAGTCTGCCGGGCCTGCCTGGATCGTGCCTTCCTCAGCGATTCCGCTTCCTCATCCCGCACTGGAGTCAGATACGACCTGAAAAAAAAAGGGCAGAAGAGGTTAAAATAAAAACAGATGCTCTGCTTTCCTGTCTCTGTGAGCTCCAGAGCTGAGATATTATTCTCTTTTATATGGACAATATAGCTCCATCTACCAAGATTACTGTCATCTTCTGCTTTGGGACAACTTTTTCTATGAGCACAGAATGCACAAACGCTTGCATTACATTCTCCATAAATAAATAAACTCTCTAAATAAACTCTTTAGTGTCAGATATGTTCTGTTAAAAAGATGCAATTATTTGGTATATTAGTTGCCCCACTCTTATTGCATCATTAGGAAAAGAAACAAACCACCTCTCATTCAGATAAAGATCTCAAGAGCAGAAACCCTGCACTGGCACATTCCTCAGACCCTCCTTCCTGTCATTATATTCATGATCATATTCCCGCAATCTGCTGTCTTCATCAATATGAAATCCATCACGCTAGAAACCAACTGAACTGCAGGCATCTCATAAAGACAAAACACCTTGAAAAAAGCCATGAAATTAAAGAAATGACCTTCACACACCGAGTAGACCGAGTCCCTTAATACTGAAACCCACACGGTTAAAATACGGAGCCAGTCGCCACTAGATTTCATTAAACCGAGGAGATTTCTAAAGAATTATTCACATAAAAATATATAAAGTGAACTCTGCACTGGCATTGACTGGGGGTGAACTGGGGAGGAACTGGGCAGTGCTCCCGCAGTCGGGGAGTAGCTCTGATTTCCATATTGCTGGAGTGGCTTCCATCTCAGAAACGATTAATTAGACGGGACTCCTCAGCCTGGTTAATAGGGCATGCTCATTAACACTGTCTCACCATACAAGGATGAGGGTGCCTGAAACGCAGTGTTCTTTTGTAGGGCTGTCACGACCACAGGTTAACAGAGTGTCAAAGATACGTTCAAAGAATAATTAGCCAAGCGAGGGATGAAGATCTATCAAGGAATACGCTTACTTTGTCCTTGGACTCTGCCCGGTTCCCCACTACAGACCACTACAGAGCAGGCAATGGGCTGAACAGATTACCCGGTTCCCCACTACAGAGCAGGCAATGGGCTGAACAGATTCTGCATCTGATCCGGGACATGAAGACACTTTTGAGACAGGCTGGTAACTTTGCTGCTGTGCCAGAACCTCAAAGAATCACAAAATCTGCATCATTATAAAATCCTCTGCCATGATGGGTGTTATCCTCCTGCCCGATCTCGTGTTCAGCGATTTCACCAACGCAGCCCCACCGCAGGGCTCAGCGGGGACACGGTCCTTCACGCAGGCTCCTCAGACTGTGTGGGGTACATCCGTGGGAGCTGGTCACCTCCACCCCAAGGGGCACACGTGAGAGCCTCCTCGCCTAAACCCACTCTATTTGACCTGATAAATCAGGTCCAAAGGCCAGGAGGAAGGTGTGCAGGGTGGCCCCTGGGTGTGGGAGGAGGTGACTGGTGCCCCAGAAGCTGGCTGTGATGGAGCTGTGATGGAGCTGTGATGGAGCTGTGATGGAGCAGGCCCCACCAGCGCTGGCCAGGGTGACACTGCCAGGGCACGACTCATCACCTCCAGAAATTGGAACGTGCAGCAGAGGAGCTCGTCCCTTCCCAGCCGTTATCCAGAGGGACACGAGCAGTGACAGATACGGAGCACCTCTCGATCGGGGGGACGATTGCCTCCCAAGGATTCACTGCTTCATCAACAAAAAAAGCTGCCGTTGGACGAGTGAAAGCCGTGGAGCTCCTCATTTGGCAGACAAGTGGTTCTCCTCTGCTCCCCTCCCCGCACTGCATATGTGCTGCCCAGGAAATGGCACATTAAGGAAACAATAAGCATTTTCTGCAGCTTTTGACACAAGCAGAATGGCTGCTATTTGCACAGCATCCAGAAGCAATAAGCCACCTACAGGAAGAATACATTTGCAAAATATACTGCAAATTAAGTTCAGAGCAGTAGTAAAAAAAAA
>NW_015090877.1:915667-1000062 GCF_001431845.1 Calidris pugnax
ATAAAGATCTCAAGAGCAGAAACCCTGCACTGGCACATTCCTCAGACCCTCCTTCCTGTCATTATATTCATGATCATATTCCCGCAATCTGCTGTCTTCATCAATATGAAATCCATCACGCTAGAAACCAACTGAACTGCAGGCATCTCATAAAGACAAAACACCTTGAAAAAAGCCATGAAATTAAAGAAATGACCTTCACACACCGAGTAGACCGAGTCCCTTAATACTGAAACCCACACGGTTAAAATACGGAGCCAGTCGCCACTAGATTTCATTAAACCGAGGAGATTTCTAAAGAATTATTCACATAAAAATATATAAAGTGAACTCTGCACTGGCATTGACTGGGGGTGAACTGGGGAGGAACTGGGCAGTGCTCCCGCAGTCGGGGAGTAGCTCTGATTTCCATATTGCTGGAGTGGCTTCCATCTCAGAAACGATTAATTAGATGGGACTCCTCAGCCTGGTTAATAGGGCATGCTCATTAACACTGTCTCACCATACAAGGATGAGGGTGCCTGAAACGCAATGTTCTTTTGTAGGGCTGTCACGGCCACAGGTTAACAGAGTGTCAAAGATACGTTCAAAGAATAATTAGCCAAGCGAGGGATGAAGATCTATCAAGGAATACGCTTACTTTGTCCTTGGACTCTGCCCGGTTCCCCACTACAGACCACTACAGAGCAGGCAATGGGCTGAACAGATTCTGCATCTGATCCGGGACATGAAGACACTTTTGAGACAGGCTGGTAACTTTGCTGCTGTGCCAGAACCTCAAAGAATCCCAAAATCTGCATCATTATAAAATCCTCTGCCATGATGGGTGTTATCCTCCTGCCCGATCCCGTGTTCAGTGATTTCACCAACGCAGCCCCACCGCAGGGCTCAGCAGGGACATGGTCCTTCACGCAGGCTCCTCAGACTGTGTGGGGTACATCCGTGGGAGCTGGTCACCTCCACCCCAAGGGGCACACGTGAGAGCCTCCTCGCCTAAACCCACTCTATTTGACCTGATAAATCAGGTCCAAAGGCCAGGAGGAAGGTGTGCAGGGTGGCCCCTGGGTGTGGGAGGAGGTGACTGGTGCCCCAGAAGCTGGCTGTGATGGAGCTGTGATGGAGCTGTGATGGAGCTGTGATGGAGCAGGCCCCACCAGCGCTGGCCAGGGCACGACTCATCACCTCCAGAAATTGGAACGTGCAGCAGAGGAGCTCGTCCCTTCCCAGCCATTATCCAGGGGGACACGAGCGGTGACAGATACGGAGCGCCTCACACTCTGGGGGGACAATTGCCTCCCAAGGTTTCGCTGCTTCATCAACAAAAAAAGCTGCCGTTGGACGAGTGAAAGCCGTGGAGCTCCTCATTTCGCAGACAAGTGGTTCTCCTCTGCTCCCCTCCCCGCACTGCATATGTGCTGCCCAGGAAATGGCACATTAAGGAAACAATAAGCATTTTCTGCATTGGAACGTGCAGCAGAGGAGCTCGTCCCTTCCCAGCCATTATCCAGGGGGACACGAGCGGTGACAGATACGGAGCGCCTCACACTCTGGGGGGACAATTGCCTCCCAAGGTTTCGCTGCTTCATCAACAAAAAAAGCTGCCGTTGGACGAGTGAAAGCCGTGGAGCTCCTCATTTCGCAGACAAGTGGTTCTCCTCTGCTCCCCTCCCCGCACTGCATATGTGCTGCCCAGGAAATGGCACATTAAGGAAACAATAAGCATTTTCTGCAGCTTTTGACACAAGCAGAATGGCTGCTATTTGCACAGCATCCAGAAGCAATAAGCCACCTACAGGAAGAATACATTTGCAAAATATACTGCAAATTAAGTTCAGAGCAGTAGTAAAAAAAAAATAATAAAAAAAATAGTTCCTGAAACATATAAACCAAGTGAATTTGTAGCTCAGTGAGGTGGAGACTTTACTGCAACAGCTTTGAATCGGTGGAATTTATGTCTCATGCTCTGCAAGGAGGATGCAGGGGTGTGGGAGCTCCCACAGGGTGGGAGCCAGAGGAGGAAAAGTGAGACCTGCCTTTGCCCGAGGAGGGATTTGGCTCATACAGAGTCCCACCGTGAGACGTGGTGTGTGTGAAGGACCTTCTGCTCGCAGAAGAAGACCACACTGAGCTCCCTGCAGCCGGATGTGAGACAGGACAAAGTAGATTTCCAAAATGGTTTCAAAAAAAGTTCTGGCAAATCCGTGGAGAACGGGTCAGCATCAGCAGGGTGTGGTGGTGCCCAGCTGCGGTGGCTTTGGGCAGGACTAGATGATCCCTTCCAACCCCACGTGATTCTGTGATTCTGAGGACACATGGACACAGCTGGAGAAAAAACATTTTGTGTCTCTTACCTCACCATCCTCCCGGACTTTTCTCCTCTGCTCTCCCAGAATTTATATAAAAATACCAATATGTTAAAGCATCGTTAGCAGTTTTGGCCGTCCAACCTGTAGCAGTGACTTCACCTTCAGACAAGCACATTCTGCAAGTCAGAGCGGCTCAGTTTGGGCTGCAGCCTTTATCGATTGCTAACTCTTGGGTTCCTTCCATTTACACAATTCCCTGCTTCTTGGAGCTCACCCAAAGCCATTTCACAAACATGAGACAACTGAATTTTCTGAAATGAGCCAGACACTCAGACAGAGCTGGTTTCTCCAGGAGAGCAGCTACAGCCTTTTCCCGGTGCTGAAAGAAGGTGCTGGTGCTTTCAGGATTTCACATGCACCGCCCGGACACCACGATGCTGGCAATTCAGTCAGGGCTTCGCTCTGCTGAGAGTTCGGGGGGGTTTTGCTTTTTTTCTATGGGGGAAGGAGGGCAGATAAAGACAGATTTTACAATTCCCCAAGACAGGGAACTACTGGAGAGAGTCCAGCGTAGGGCAACAGAGATGATGGAGGGGTTGGAGCATCTCCCTGCTGAGGAAAGGCTGAGAGAGCTGGGGCTCTTTAGCCTGGAGAAGAGAAGGCTGAGGGGAGACCTTATTAATGCTGACAAGGATCTAAAGGGTGGGTTGAAGGAGGAAGGAGCCGGACTCTTTTCCGTGGTTCCCAGTGACAGGACGAGGGGCAACGGGCACAAGCTGGACCATGGGAAGTTCCACTCCAATGTGAGGAAAAACTTCTTTGGGGTGAGGGTGGCAGAGCCCTGGCAGAGGCTGCCCAGGGAGGGTGTGGAGGTCCCTTCCAACTCCGACAATTCCGTGATTCTGTAATTTTAGTTGATGCTCAGTATTGTTTACAAGCTGAATTTGAAAGAGACTTGTGTGTGCTGGGTGGGATGGAAGAAAGGAAGAAAGAGAGAAGAAATTCCCTGCATGGAGAGGGCGAGTGTGATGCAGACAGGGAGCGAGGCTGGGCTGGGCAGAGGGAGAGCCACCCACTGCTCTCCGGAGCAGAAAAACCACCCTCACAGCGAGGTGTGGGGGACCTGCAGCAAACGGGGTACCAGTGCTCTGTAAACAATCCACAGAGGTTGCAATTACGTTTTCCAGAAACACATCTCTTGCTAAAATGCAGAGTCCATGTCATCCCATTAATTCAAGCAAATATCACATGATCCAAGCACATCTTCAAAGGAACGGTCCTACGCATTGTATTTTCTTGCAATAAGCTTTCTCTGAGAAATAAATGAAATAAAAGCAGCCATCACGCCGAGTTCAAGGCACGCATAAAGCAGACCAGATTTTTCCCAGAGTTTTGGTTGCAAGTACAAGCAGCAGAATATAAATTGTTAGAGATGCGTATGTGAGAGTCAGCAAAAACCCTGCAGAAGTTTATAGTTCCCAGAGACAAGTGTGTCCTGCTGCCACGAGAGCTGAAAGCTTTTGATTTGTGTATTGGCCAGAAACAAGCTGGGAACTGAACGATGAACCTGGCTTCCATTTAATTCTTCCTATTTTCAAGAAAACAGCTCTTTTCTCCGTTAACTCTTTTAGTCAGGACAGTGCAACACAGAGATGGATCCTGACTGCTCACCACAAAAGTAGCTTCAATAAAGTATTACCAGAAGGGGAGATTCAAAGCAGGGCAATAGGAAGCCTGGATACACAAGCTGGTAAACCAAGAACACAAGAGCAAATCTGTATGTTAGAGAGCCTGTGCCAGAGGCAAAAAAAAAAAGAACATACTGTGGAAAGAAACCTCTCCCAAGTGAAGGGTAAATGATGCAGAAAAAGAAATTAAAATCCCCTGTCTAATTGGTGCACAGAGAGCAAGAACAGATGATGAATTTCTCCAAGAAACAGAGAAGGTTCTGATGATCTTTTCACGCTGCTGGTCTCCTTCCTTCCCGAACTCCTTCAAGCACTTTCAGATGGAAGCGTTTGGGGCAAACACCACCCGCCACCAGGCAGAGTCCTGTGGCAGAGGGACATCACCCCGTCCCGGAGGGAACACCACGAATCTCTAAAACTGGCTGAATTTTTATGTTTTCACACTTCAGTGACTCAGCACTGGGAAAGTACTTGCCTAAAAGGCACTCACCTACACGCGTTAAAACTTGGCAACACAATCTGGAAGGTAAATGTTCACTAATTGCTAGAGCTGCCCTTTTGTCAACACCTTTCAGGATTTAGGGCCTTTCGCCTTCCTGTCACACCACCATGTGGGATGCACAACCCCATGAGTCATGGTGGGGTCCCCTTGGCTCCATCAGGTTCCTCTCCAAGGAACCCACGGTCCCGCAGCAGGGAGTGGAGCTGGCATCCAGCATCTATGGGGCACGAGGGCTCTGTGAACGTGGCATCGGTGGCTGTGAACGGGGGGGAGGGATCCTTGATGCAGCTCTGCCAGAAGGAAGCTCGTCCTGGGCAGGAGCCACAAATCACAGAATCAAAAAATCACATGGGGTTGGAAGGGACCTCTGGAGATCACCCAGTCCAACCCCCTGCCAGAGCAGGGCCACCCAGAGCAGGTCCCACAGGAACGTGTCCAGGTGGGTTTGAATGTCCCCAGAGAAGGAGACTCCACCACCTCCCTGGGCAGCCTCTGCCAGGGCTCTGCCACCCTCAAAGTAAAGAAGTTCCTCTTCATGTTCAGGTGGAACTTCTTATGTTCAAGTTTGTGCCCATTCCCTCTTGTCCTGTCCCTGGGCACCACTGAAAAAAGACCAGCCCCATCCTCCTGACACCCTCCCTTTAAGTACTTATAGGTGTTGATCAGATCCCCCCTCAGCCTTCTCTTCTCCAGACTCAAAAGGCCCAAGTCCCTCAGCCTCTCCTCGTCAGAGAGATGCTCCAGGCCCCTCATCATCTCTGTAGCCTCTGCTGTCCCCTCTCCAGCAGTTCCCTGTCCTTCTGGAACTGGGGAGCCCAGAACTGGTCCCAGTGCTCCAGATGGGGCCTGACCAGGGCAGAGCAGAGGGGCAGGATGACCTCTCTCAACCTGCTGGTCACACTCTTCTTGATGCCCCCCACAAATGCTCTCTCTAGTTCAGGAGCGACTCTGATCTACCTTCCCACAACCAGAAACTCTGGTGACAGTTCTCTTGTGACCAGGACAGGTTTTGGTTCTTCCAGCTCTGGGTACGAGGGGCTGAGGAAGCCAGGCCCAGGTTTGGTTCCTGCACATGAAAAGGCTCGTTCAGCATAGGGAGAGCCATACAGACACCCAGACTCTCAAATGTCTGGAAGAACTTTTCTTAAGAGTGAAAAAACACTACTGCAAAGACTGCAGTAATTTCAAAATCCTTATCATACGTATATACCTGTCTCTTTATCTCTCATACATACACATATATGCACATAAATAGAGATATGCACACACTGAAAAAAGGAAGATGGAAAAAGCCCCAGCAAAAGCCTCAAGTTCTGATACTGTTCCCCTGGAAACAACTGGAAAAGTACAGCATCCCAGTGATGCATTCCTACAAACTGGAAATTTGCCATTGGCTCTCCATGAGAAGAGAAGCAAGCGCAAGTTTTGCAGGCAGCAACGCTGACAGCAGTTCCCAAAGACAATTCCTTATGCTGGACAATAAAGTGTGTACCCAGCAGCAAGACAATCATTGACAACTACATGAAAACAGCCAGAAAAGAAACTTTCCTGCTCTCTCTCATCCAAGCAACAGCTTTCAGTTCTTCCCTGCATTTATCCTTGTGCTAACACGTTCCACACATCAGCCCCCCCTCAACTGAGGATACTCATCAGAGCAATTGCCATGAAAAGTTGGCTGACTCTGACTGGAGCAGACCATTCCACAGGCAGGAGAAGGAGAACGTGTCAGACTCTGCAAGTGCTGGAGCTGGGAAGGAGGGGAGAGACAGCCAGACAACGTGGAGTTATTTAATAAGCTGAGGACAGAGGGATAACAAGATTTCAGGATCATGCTCTTAAAGCATTTCACAGCTGGCTCCAAAGGCTTGGCTGAATATTCCCCATTTTCAGGCCTTTGCTTTTCTCTCGAGTCAGTCCTGGCTGTTGTGAGCTGTCATTGTGTTTCAATCTGGACTGTGAATTCTCAACCCATGGAAGTTTTAATGCCTGAATTTCAATCATCTATTTACAGTACGATTAGCAGGTTAACGAGCGCAAGATGACATCCTTGATTTGCGACAGCTTTGCTTTGCTCAACACGTTCAGGTGCTGATCTGAGAGATTAAGAGACTTGTGATCTTTGTCACTTGTTAATCAAAACAACAAGGACCCCTTATCCCTCCTCGAAACGCAGGCTTTGAGGTGGTGTTTACAATGGGTTGAGGTTACACGTGTGGCAGCTGATGCTCTAAGAATACTTCCCCCCACACAGTTGGGGATGGTTTTGCGTGTGCTCTCCCATCCACCCGTGTTCATCTGCCTGTGCCCTTCAGACAGAGCTGCTGCTGGTCCTACAGCAGCACAACCCCGGCCTCCACAGCCCGGACCTCTGCAGCTGGAAGAAGCGAGGGATGCTCTGATTGCAGAGCCAGAGGGGACACGGCCCTGCTCACCCTCAGCCCCAGGGGCTCTGTATTTCCTCCGCCAGGGGCAAACGCAGCGTTGGTACCCACCGAGAATTCAGCGTTTGGGGCTGGGGGAGACAGCACACAGACTGGAAGCTTTTAAAGGATCAGCATTAGCCCTTTTCAATAATTAAAGCAACTCAACGTCATGGCGAAAAGTGAAAAGTGAAAAGGCACCAAACATCACAGTGATCACATTCCTTAAACTGGCTGCCTCATCCGGAGAAGGCTGGCTGCTCCTGTGAGCCCAGACCTTTCAAGTTCTGCCAGAAAAAGGGAAAATGTACCCCTTTAAAAATCAAAAAAACAATCCAGGATTTTTTTTTTTCTGCGAGAGAAAAGCAAAGAGTGCTGCAAACATAAAAAAAAAAGCAAACCACCAACACCTTTTCCCTACCCAACTTCCCCTCAGTTACTGGATGCATTAGTTGTGACCGTCAGAAGCGCGAAGCTTTCCAGGCTGGAACATGCTGAAACTGGTTCATGTTCAGCAGAGGACACCCAGTGTCAACAGACACCACGGAGCAGTTTGTCGCTGCGTCACGGAGCACCGTGTCTGCGGTCCTCAGAGCTTGCTCTTTGCATTTAAAAAATTGGTGCATGAAACGCAGCGGGATGAAGCTCTGTCCCCCACCAGCTGCACAGACTGAAGGCAAAGACACCCATGTCCCGTCTGAACCCGTGCCACTCTTCCTCATTTTCAAGTGACCCAATGTGGTTTGACATTTTAAACAGCCCTAGCAGACCTACTGCAGCTTTCCCAAAAGCTGGTTTGTACAGCCTGAAACAGGGCAGCAAATCCCTGGGAAAAGAAAATGTATACAAAATAACACTTGGCAAAAATTGGAATGTTTGGGAAATTTCCATTTTGCAACCAAAAATAAAATAAAATCAAATCAGAACTTGACGGTGATAAGGAAGGTTCATCGACTGAAGCAGACAAAGCTCAGATTTACCCGCTGATCCTCGGCGGGAGCATCGTGCGGGCTCCGACTGCCATCTCCTGGCAGCGGCCGCCGGGCGGGCGAGGGAGAGGAGGGTGAGCCAGCCCAAGAGTAAGCACCTAGAAAAGATTTCCATTTCCTACTGCGCTGAGACTGCAATTTCCTCGCATGTGGTGGCGGTTTTGGTTCAATTTCAAGTGTCCGCTGTTCTCAGGGACAGAGCATCACTAAGTTTGCTCAAGAACTCCTCCTCGAAGGCTGCCTGCCTCCCCCGGCTCCTCCGCCTGCAGCACCCACGGGTCGGTGCTGTGGAGCAAAGCATTCAACAGAATCACTGATTTTGTGCTAAATTAGCTCTCAGCTGTACCCTCACACAGTACCTCCACGAGTATTTCGGGTCCGTTCTTTAGTTTAATGGCCATTTTTGGACACAGAAAAACTATTTGAACGGGTCAGAAGTTAGTAAATGCCCACACCCTGACCGTCCAGGTGACGGTGCCCGGGTGGGACTGGAGCCCTGGCAGCAGAACTCGAATACGTGGAACCCGTCAGTGGTTACAATTAGTAAGTGAAGAGGAATCACACACAAATTTCACATCTAGAGAGGGACGGGGGAGGCGGCTTTACCTTCTGCTCGCGCCGTGCTGTCAAGCTGCCGTTCTCTCACATTGGTCAGCTCAAGTGGTCCCTGCTCCGTTCCCTTGACCATTCCTGGAGGATCCCGCATATATTCCTGCTCGGAGTTAGCAGGCCAACCTACAGCCTGGGCTCCTCCGCTCAAAGCAAATGCCAAAATATCCCCCCCCTCCTTCCCCTGGATAAGGCCAGGGGCAGCTGAGCACGCAGCGCCCACCCGCTCGCCGCCTTCCCAGGGAAGAGGGCTCGGCAGCGCTGACCCCCAGCCCACACCTCGACCTTTTTTCCAAATAAAAAATGCAACCCGATTTCTAATACAGCAGGAGCAATCTCGCCTCTTCCCAACATGGACAATCCGACGGGGCGCGGAATTCCTGCCCTCCCACGTCATCCGCACCAGCAGCCTTTTAAAAAAGGGACAACTTTATCTGAAAGAGATTAACGGAGCAGCGCGGCAGAGAAATGCTTTCAGCAGCAGGTGCCAGATGATTGTTGGGTTCTTCACAAGAGAGGAACCTCTTGACTTTCTGCTGTTCGCTGGGTGCTGTGCCCAGGAACCCATCCCTTCCCATGCAGCAGCCCCTGCAGCAGCATCCCCACCGCTCGGCTGCCCGGGCACCTTTCCCAGCAGAATTCAGACCCCTCAGCTTCACAACAGCCACTGACAAGGATCAGAGTCAAACACTACTGCAGAAACCCCAAGGTGGCAGCAGAAAGAGCTGCTGGTGTTGTCTTATCAGCACTTAAATCCCCCTGGGATGCAAATTCCATACGTTTAGCTCTGTCAGAGGTCAGGGTTTCTTTCTTTTTGGCAGATAATAAGGGTTAACGGACATATCGGGCGTCCACGCTCGCCCTACAGGAGTCATGTTCTGAATTTGGACAGGACAAGAATCACGAGGTAAAAGGACTTGCCAAAAATTGTTCATCTACCAGTACTGGTGGAGGAGGATTCAGTTATTAATATATTATTAATATACGCTACTATAATTAGCAGCTGAATCCTTAGAATGAAGGAATGAAGAATGAAAAATAAATTCCTCTTGGGAGCGAAGCAGAGAAGAGAAATGTTTGCGAGACACATTTACCTTGCACGTCAGTGAACTTCCTTCAGCCGCAAAGAGTTTCTAGGGGACACTTAGGGGGCAAGGAGCCAGGCTGAGCCCAGCCCCAGGGCTGCTGGCAAAACCAGCCACTTCCCTCCTGGTCCTGATTTCTCTGCAAAACTGGTCAGAGTGCATTAAAAAATAAGGAAAAGAGTGGTGTTTCCTGTCCCTCGCTCCCACCTTGCCGGAACCTTCCCCAGGAACAGGAAGAACAAACACAATTGCAGATGGGACTGTATAAACAAAGTGGCTGGGGCAGGGAAAAAAAAAAAGAGGAAGGCCAAATTAAAATCCCAATTTTTACAAAACCAGGCCAGATTTCAAATCCAGGAGTGTCCTTTTAAACTGGTCACACAACTCGTCACCCAGCAGTGGGATGTGCCTCACAGAAGTTCTGGGGTGAAGCCCGTCCTACCCCCCGTGTCAGGTAACTCCAGCCGGGGGCTGTGGGGGGGCTCAGCCTCTCCTGGGAACCAAAGCTTTCATGAAAGGCTTCAGAGAGACCCAGATCCCCCAGACCTGCCTTCCAGCACCTGATGTCATGGTTCCAGCCCGGCAGGATCTCCTGCAGACCCCTCTCCACACAGAGAGGACGCAGCTCCAAGCGGCCCCCAGAGAGTGGGGAGCCCAGGGACCCTACCGAGGGGGGGCTGTGGGATGTGAGAGAGGAGATGTGGCCCCAGAGCCCTGCTCCCAGCTACACCCACAGGGTCACAGAGGAGCTTTGCAAAAGAGCTTTTGGTGGCACTAGAGGCCGCTGTCACCCCGGGGGAAGGCTGTGACCCAGCCGGGGGCTGGGACCCCCACGTCTCCACCACCTGCCTGAACCAAAAACGTGTTTGTCTCCTGCACCAGCAGGAGAGGGTCTGCGTGAGACACCGATGGCCCAGCACCCGTCGCCTGCAACATAAAGGGTTCCACTTGAATATGAGGAAGAACTTTTTCACGGTGAGGGTGATGGAGCCCTGGAAGAGGCTGCCCAGGGAGGGTGTGGAGTCCCCTTCTTTGGAGATTTTCAAGACCCGCCTGGATGCTCCTGAGTAACATGCTCTGACAAGCTCTAGGCAATCCTGCTTCAGCAGGGGAGTTGGACTAGATGATCTCTATGGTCCCTTCCAACTCTAAAAATTCAGTGAAATTCAGTGAAATTCAGTGAAACTGCCCCCCAGCAGAGCCAGTGCTGTGTTCAACTGGGCAAACGCAGTTACGATGGGAGACAACTGGAGGCTGGGAGGAGATTGTGCAAATGGCAAAACAGTAAAGTTCATCTGGGGGTCCAAAATTCCCACGAAAAAGGAAAAGAAAGGGGCTGGCAGAAATACAGACTGTGGAGGATGGTGCGTTTCTGCTCATCCCCTGCACTCCATGGAACGGAGGGAGGCTGGAGGTGCTGCTGCTGCATGTAAATAGCGGCCTTCCAGTACCTGAAGGGGCCTACAGGAAGGCTGGGGAGAACCTGTTTAGAAAGGCCTGTAGTGACAGGACGAGGGGCAATGGCTTCAAGCTGGAGGGGAACAGATTTAGACTGGAGATGAGGAGAGGGTTCTTCACTGGGAGGGTGGTGGAGCACTGGAACAGGTTGCCCAGGGAGGTGGTTGAGGCCCCTTCCCTGGAGATATTCAAGGTGAGGCTCGAGGAGGCCCTGGGCAACCTGGTCTAGTTGGGGGTGTCCCTGCTGACTGCGGGGGGGTCGGACTAGATGGCCTTTGGAGGTCCCTTCCAGCCGGGACAAATCTATGATTCTATGATTCTATAAATATGCGCGGAGGCATGTAAATATGTGCTGGGACATGTAAATATGTGTCGGTACATGTAAATATGTGTCGGTACATGTAAATATGTGCTGGGACATGTGAATATGTGTCGGTACACGTAAATATATGCTGGGACATGTAAATATGTGTTGGTACATGTCAGTACGCGTGGCAGCAGCGTGTCTGGACACCCCTGACATCAGCCCCCCACCATGCAGCCGATGGCTCTGCTCCCTGCGGGTACAGCCGGCACAGTGCTCCTCCAAACCCCTCCTCCTGCGCTGCCGTCTCCTCTCTTGTCTCTTTCCTCCCCTTTCTAACAACACGAGCCATGATCCGCACTATTTTCCAGCTGCTGGAGCGGTTCCTGACCGATTTAACCAGCAACCAAGCAGCAGGTAAGACACGGTGGATGAAAGGCTCGTTGGCCACCGAAGGATGCAAAGAGCTCCCCAGAGCAGTGCGCCAGCGGTTCCTCCCGAGCCAGCAGCCTCTTCTGCTTTAACCTTTTGGCTTCACGCAGATAATTTAAGGCCACACGTTAGGAGACATCCCTGTGATCTAATATTAGATGATAAGCTTGTTTATGTTTTTGTTGCTAAGAGAAACCCGGAGCTTTGGAAACACTGAAGCAGATGAAATGCTCCTGCAACAGCTGCCGGAGGGAGCTGAAATCCATACAGTGCTTCCCTGACAACTGCTCGTCGTTTGCCTTTTTTTATTTTATTTTACTGGAATTGGTCTCCTTCCAAAAGAAGCTGTTCCCATTTAGGTGACCTCTCCTGTTTCTCTAGGTCCGTGTTTCCCAGTTCAAAATGTGCAGGCACTTCTCCAGTCGGTAAATCCTGCTGCTAGAACACACCTTCAGAAATAAGGTTTCCTCCACCCACAAGCACAAGGCACCATTGCTGGGCTTTTTTTTTTCCTCTCAGTAGTTTCAAAACATCAATTAAAGGTGGGAGGAATTTTCTGGTGTTTCTCTTTGCATTAGCATAATTCATAGGAGACGGTTCTCTCATAAAAATGCAGAGGACTTAACCAGATCTTCTGTATTATTTATAGAAAGTGATTTGGCAATAAATGCCAATGCAGCAATATTAATAGATGCTCTTTTGGGCATTTACAAGGACTCTCACAGTCAAGTTTCCCGTCTGCAGGCGCTGCCAAAGCTCTGGTGGGTTCTGGGGAGCCCACTTCTCCAGGGACAAACCTAAACCTTCTGCAACTTGACTCTGGGCTTGTCAAAATGGAGATTGTGTTGTGAAACCGTCCAACGTGTGAACTGAGAGCTCGACACGCGCTCTGTCCCGTCACACAACCTCACGCTGCACCAGGAGTAGCTTTTGGCAGCTCGTCCCAATTCAACTGCAAATGACACCAGCCCCAGTGACCCCCAGCAAGATGACACAGACACACAGGGCACCGCTGGCATTGAAGGTAAGTGTTGTGACAGATGGAGATACGCCGCAGTCCCTATTTCACCAGGGCCCCGCACACAGAGCTGATGAACGCGGCTCACCCACAACGCAAAGCCCTCAAAGCTCTCCCTGTGTTAGCTCCGGAAAAAAAACCAAAAGCAAAAAAGCCCAAATGGCATTAAAAGTCTGACTGTTTTCCCAACAGCACGGGCCGCCTTCTCTCTTGGGTCCATGGAGCTGACTGCGGATACGGCCCCGCTCAGCTCCACCACCTCCACCTCAGCAAGCTGCTCATTTCCATTAGTGCTCGTCACATCCCTGGCTTTGGGCCATTTAAAATTTGTCAGAGCACCATCTCCACTCAGGAAAGTCTGTATTTTAAGAAGTTGTTATTTTAGTTTGGAAGAATCTATACAGTGAAAATGCCCCGTGAACTGGTTGCTGGTTAGAAATACCCAGTTCATCGCTGCCTTGGATTTATTACCATTTACTTTCACTGACGCCATCAGAAGAGCCAGATTTTGCAAAAGTTAACTTGTTTATAGGAATAAATATGGATCATTTGATATTCTGTACTTAAATGCACACTGTAAATTTTCTTTGAAAAAAGCACTTCAACAGAGCAGGTTTATATTTCCCCAGCCTTAAAATAACACCATATGCTGAGAAAGAGACACCACCAGCTCCATTCAGAGTCATTCGAAATGCGCGACTGCTGGGACGGCCTCGGTGGCAAATGGCAGATTTCTGCCTCTGGGCTAAGACTCCCTTTATATCAATGGAAAGAAATGCCTCCTCTGGAGCGTGGCCCGTCTCCTCCTGCTCTGCACACCCCCACGCACATCCACACGCTCTGGGGATGTTTGCTTTCCCCCACTAACGGGGGTCTCCGGGGGGGTTGTGCAGCAGAGGTGTCTCCATTGGGGTGTACAGAAATGGAGCTGGGCAGAACCAGGGGATGGACGGGATCTGACCGTGGCTCAGTCCAACCCTTTTTTTAGGATGGGATTCTCATTACAGAACCTACTGCGGGTGGCTACTGGGCTCTGTCCCTCTGCACACAGAGGCCTTGGGGACTGAGATCAGTAGCCGCGACAACTACTGAAAATACAGGCTGAGACGCTGAAAAGACAAGTAGAAAATCATAAAACTAAATTTAACCTACTCGCCAGCGGTGTCTCAATTCAAAACCTGGAGACGGAGCAGGGGCAGCAGCCCAGAACTCCAAGCTGCACCTGAGAAACAGTTCTTACAGCCCACCATCACCATCACCACCACGTGAGAGCTGGCCACGGCGGAGGGACCCACACGCTCTGCTCACTGACCTTCTGCGCTCCCTGGCTTCCTCAGCTGAGAAGTCCTTTCCTGCGGTTGAGGCAGCACCGGCATTGGCAATACCGTTAGCGGAGCCGAGTACAGCACGGTTTGTGATTACACCTAGGGGGGTGCTAGCAGAGATGCCCTCTGTATTTTTCTCTACAGCAGAATCAGTTTGTTGCCTGAAAGGGGCTCTGAAATAGAGAAGACATAATGGAAAGCAAAGCAAGTGAACTCAAGCGCTGCCCGAGACCAGCCACCTCCAGGGAGCATCGACAGTTCATTCTCCTCCTTCTAGACTCGGGGTTTTGTAGACAACAGCACACATTAAAACCAGGTTTTAAAAACTCGTAGAAGAATAAGCAGGAGGAACTCACAGTCTTCACAACCCCTGTTTGTAGCAAAAACGATTAGAAAATGTACCTGGTGCGTACGCAGAAGGAATGAACTCCAAGAGCTCGTGCCCTGAACGCCCAAGAGCTTCCTGAGCAACTTCTGTGTCTCTAACGGGGAGCGAGAGGCCACAACCGGCCACTCGGGTGGGGGAGGAAGCCCCGCTCCTGCAGGGGCTGCTCACTGCCTGCTGGTGCACACACACCTCTGACACCGTCCCACGCGCCCCGCCGGGACCGCTCGGCAGCGCTCCCCACCTGGGAGCACGCTTCCAATCCACATCCACTCCAGAATTCAGAACTGCCAACCCAAACGCCGCTTTTCGGCAGCGCTGTCTGAGCGGGAGCCGTTACCTGGTGTGCTGGCGGGCTGGCGCCGTGGTGTTCGCACCCAGAGGTGTGGGGCAGGCGGGGACGGGTTGCCACGGGGTGCCCAGGGCGGTGGGTGAGGTAGCTAGAGATGGAGTGCGACTGGCTGAAATGTAGGGACTGCTGAGGTCACTACTTCTACCAAATGAAGCACTGTAAAACATCACAAAATCACGTCCTTCAGAGCACAGTAAATATTCAACAGCACATCACCCCAGCTGGCCCTCAGCTGGCAAGGGAGCGGGTGCCACCCCTTAGAGAAGTGTGTGGAAGGAGATGAGAGCCCACCAGAGCCGGGGCTCGCGCGAGCAGCACCCCTTGAGCTAAGCCCAGCCGAGTTTCAGCGAGAGGACAACGGCCTGGAGGGGAATCGGTGAAGATGAGGAAGGGAAATACCCTGGGGCAGTGAAAGCGGCGCACACAGAGCACCCGGGAACCACGGGGAGGGGGACAAGGAGCCAGGATGAGATTGCTTAAAGCAGGGAAGGAGAGAGTGGCAGGAGCAGGTCTGGCTGCATCCCTTCCCAAGGATGCTCAGGACTCCCAGCTTTAAGAACTTGTTTTCAGTGGATTAAAGCTTTGGGAAAGACGTTCAGCTCAGGCTTTAATTGCCTTTAATATATACTTGGTACAACTTCTGTATTTCTGGAAAAGAGCTAGCAAAACTGCCCAAAACATATTCAAGAATGAGCAAAGGAAACACATATTTTGCCAGTTTTAAACAAAACCCTTAAAACCATTATTACTAAAAACCTGTGATTGTTGAAGAGCTCATAGTCTGGAGAAGAGACAGGAGGAGAGGAGATGGGCTCTCATTCGGGGATGTACCCTTTTGCTTTTCCAGAGAAAATCCTTCCTGAGTGGGAGAAGCCGCACACTTCTAAACCCAAACTTGATGAAATCTGGCAAAATCTCCTGCTGCGGGTGCCAGAGCCCTGTAGAGAGGCTGCTCGGAGTCTGCACGGGGCAAACGAGCTCCTGGGCATGTTCTTGGACCCTGCCATGCCTCTCCCAGCAACTGATATTCCTGGTTGCTACTGGTCAGACTGGGCTGTCCGCAGGATCAAAGGCAGGGAGGCTGGAGGGCTGCCTTTCCCCTCCCGACAGAGACAGAGCACAGGAAAAGTGGCTGCACCAGGAATAAAAGCTGACCTGGAGGGAAAGCAGAGCAGGACAAAGAGCTGCAGGCTGATGGGAACGCCAGGGCCAAGGGGCTGGAACTGGAAGTCAATGCTAGAGCACGAGTCAGAGAGAGCAGCCCCAGGCTGAAATAGAACTTGAAAGGGGCAGGACAACAGCCAAGCACAGGTCAGAGGAAGGATCCAGTCCAGTTCACTCAGGCACCCAATTTACAAACCAGTTTGACGTGCCAAGGCCAGCCCAGAACAAGCAGCTGGTCCCCAGACAGCCAGAGGAGAGAACGGGGCATCCTGGAAGGCCTCCACGGGGAGGAACCTTACGTTGGGGCTCTTCAGCTGGTGGCTGCCTGCCACATCCAGGTCACAGAGGAAGAAGGAAGTTATTGTCACCAGGGAGCAACCTCCACCGGACCCTACGCAAAGCTGCCTCTGGAGAGCCAGCCCCTGCCCGCAGCCGGGGAGCAGGAAGCCCCCTTGGAAGCAAGTGCCTCCCCTCTTGGCTCTGCAGCGAGGAAAAGGCCGAGCTCTGGAGATGTGCTGGAGGAGGGGGGGAGCAGGGGGCACACCTGGCTGGGGTGGGCGTGCAGGGCCAGTGGCCACAGAGGCACAGAAATGAGCGCACGGTGGAGAAGACGATGGCAGTGGAGCATGTGCCAGGGGGAGGAGTGAGAGCAGAGGCAGGGAAAAGGTGGTGGCAGCCCCGGGGGAGCAGGGTGGATGTGGCAGCGTCCTCGGAGACCCCGAGGCACCATACTAGGAGACCCCAAGGCAGAGAGGTCAGGGCACAAAGGGTGGCTGTAAAAAAGAGAAGGAGCTTGGTCAGGATGGGAGGACGCAGGGAGGTTACTAAGTCAGACCTGACAAGGACGCTCTCCCCGAAGGGAAATGGGTGCCAAGGGCAGAGGAGAGGATGGAAGCAGCACCAGGTGCCTGGGAGAGCACAGATGGGAACAAGGAGGAGGAATGGGGAGGAGAAGAGCATGGGGATGGTGTTGTCCCACCCCCCAGGTGGGAGAAATGTGGTGCTGGGGCATGAGGCAGACGCTGCGGCTCGCAGGGAAGCGCTGCCAGTGCTGCGGACATGACATCCACCTCCCACCCTGTCACTGCCCGGGGGACACCGCTGGGACTGAGCAGGACTCTCAGCTGTTATTCCATTGTTCACATTTGAGCTGAACAGAACCAGAAAATCGCAAGAAAAAGGTTTAGCTGGGGAATCTTGTTAATTAACAGCCGTGTTCATATGACTCTACAAAAGGGAGGATTATGAAATTATCCTAAAGAACTTAACATTAGAAATAAAAACAGGCACTGACACACTGCTACTTGTTCCCTAACATAATCACCATAACAGAACCATCAGGGAATGAGCAATGAAATGGAAAGCAACATTTCAGATCAATAAAAAGAAATACTTCTGAAAAGAGCTAAGGCAAGTAGAATCCAAAATCTTAGAAACTTTCAAAACCTTAAAAAAGCTCCCCATACGCTAATAAAAAAGGTTTGCACAGAACACCTCCCCATTTGTTTCTAACACACTACCAGAGGGTAGTGCAGAGATCAAACCAGGATTTGCTTATGGCCCCACAGTGACCAGTAAGAATGATGTTAAATACGACCCTCGGCTCCTGAAGTCACCACTGTGGCTGGAAGCAAGGAGAGAGTGGGCAGTGGAAGATGACTCTTAAGTGACCCAAGCTTTTGTAAATGTCCTTCAAAACCAGTTGCTGTCAGAGTCTGGACTGCACGGACTGTGATGGTTTTTAGAAGCAGTAAGAAGGTACATCTGCAAGTACGTAAAATGGAGGAGAAACTAACGGTGTGAAAAGGTGACTTCACTCTCGGCGTGCGGTCCCTTCCTGCGAGGTGTCTCTTATGGCTGATGTCAAAGGGAGGGCACTGAATTAATTCCAACTGCTATGCCAGTTTTCCTCCTGATCCCCTAAGAGGCAGGTGATGAGAACTGGTGTTTGAAGGCCAATATGCTCTGAAGAGGAGAACAGGCCGTGGGAGCAGGGCTCTGTGAGGTTTTGGGCTGGTGATACCCTCACTGAGAAAGCAGAACGAAGCACAGTCACTACTGGTACAGGGAGAGCTTTAATACAGTCCTGAGTAACAGGCTCTGACAAGCTCTAGGCAACCCTGCTTCAGCAGGGGAGTTGGACTAGATGATCTCTATGGTCCCTTCCAACTCTAAAAATTCAGTGAAATAAAAAGCCGAAGAGCAATTCCAACATTGCTGCTAATTATTTTGTCCTTTTTTAGTAGAAAAGCCATTTTCAACATCTTAAGATGATCTGCTGCTGTTGTTTACTCTTTTTTTGGGGGCCACTTACAGAGCAGAGCTAGGCACCTGTATGGAGGTGAGTGAAATGCTAAGGTGAAGGGGCAAAGCAGATGCACAGAAGTGAGATGTCCTCTCACTAACATCCACGTGCGTCACGTTCACGTACATTTTTCCTCTCTCAGAACAAGCTTTTATCTTTGAGAGTTGTGTTTAGTGTTTTGTTAATACCTGGAAATGACAAAGAGCTTATCCTTAATAGGCAGCCGGATTCTCTTCCTCATCTTAGAGGCTGATGCACAAGGCTGGAGAGATCCAAGGTTCAATACAATTATATTTCATTTCTCTGTGCTCTTCTATGGAAAGCCATGTGGGATACATGTCAAATTGACCACAATTGTACTGTTTGTACATAAAATGCGAAACTACTGTCTCTTAATTTTAAAGAAAGTACACTTTATCCCTACCTGTCAGAGCTACTCTCTGTAATTGCTTGTAAGCCAATGGTCTCCTGTGAAGGGCCCAAAATCAGCCTTTGTGACAAGAAGTTGGTACCAGTGGAATGCCACTGCCAGCCAGGACCTTCGCTGCTCTCTGTACAGTTCCACCAAGGAAATACAGTACAACTCCGTGCATGTAACACTAAATCTGGTTCTGGATTAGCTGAGGCAAATGGGCAACGTCTGTGACATTTCAAGGGACAGGCGGGTGGTGACGGGGCCGTCTCCCAGGCCAGGGGACACTCAGACACACCAGCAGCCAGAGGCAGAAGTTTTCCACCGTGCTCAGCTGTGGCCGGTCGGGGTGCCGTCAGAGAGAGACACGCCATGGAGGTTGGGCTGTCATCGTGTCCCAGGATAGATGTGAAGTCACTGGAAGGGATCAGCAGCCGGGGAGAAGCCTGCTCGGCGTGGCTGTGTCACCTTTTGTGGAAATGGCTCTGCGTGTGCTTGGCAATTGGACAGACACATCCTCAGGCACAACTTACCTCTACCAACACAAGTACTAGAACGCAAAAAATCCGCCTCTTCCCAAATATCTCAAGCCAATGTTCCACCTTCAGGACAGAGATTTAGTTCAGGGTCTAGAATTTGGTGAAACACAATCTAAAACCTTGAAATGTTTCTGCCCTTCTCCTTAAGTGCAGATGGAATGGCTTTGCACATGACACGTTCACACGTGCTGGCTTGATGGTCTCCAGTATCAGCTAAAATAAAGGTGAGGTGATGGCACTGTACTCCTAACAAAGGCTGGTCCTCCTTCTCACAACTGAGATGAACACTCAGCAAGGTGTTACTGCCTTTACAGAGCAGGGCATTCACTCACCTCCCTCAGAGACAGCATTGCCTGGTACCTGAAGGAAACTGAGCCTCTGCCTTCCCAGGGGGTAAAAGATACCATCAATTAAAGCAGTTACGCACAGGATTGCTCTGATTCTACCAGCAATTGGCCTCTACGATTTCACATCTGCTGTGCAGAAACCGCTGCCTTTTGCCACGAGGAAATGGCTGGAGCCATCAGTCTCACTCCTTGGCAAGTGCTGTAAGTCGTGCACAAGACACTGCTGCTTTTCTGACAATGATGCCGTAAACATGGACTAATATAAACCAAAATTAGAGATAAGCTACAACTTACCTGTCAATAGCTATTTGAATAATGCTTTCAGACTGTAATTACTTTATACTCCTTTTATGATCAATTTTGGTTTTATTATCTAACCATAATACTTGCATAAAACTGAGAAAACACTTTGCATTTGAATTATGTGAAGAAAAGTGTTTAAATTCGGCTCAACAATCAACAAATCAACAAAAGTGATGGCCTTTAAAAAGACTATTTAGCATGACAAATGTCGGTAAATCTTAATTTTTATTTCCTGCTCTGAGCAGAAGAGGGTCCCCGGGCCAGTGGCGCTGAGGCAGTGAGGAGCAAGCAGAAGCTGAGTTTGGGAGGGGTGTTAGGAGCAGGAGTGACCGCCTGGAGCCCGCAGAGACAGAACTGGACGTACCTTTTCAAGTAGGTAGAGACGTAGGTGGTGGGTGCACCAGAATGAGGAGCTTCGTTTGCCTTGGATTCATCCCTCCAGGGCTGGCGGGTGTAGGAGCCGCTCCGCACGAGGTTAACGGCCGACTCTCTAACGCAGGAGAGAGCACGAGGTTTGTTTAGAAAAACTTTTGGAGTCTCCTCTACAGTTCCAGAAGACAAACCCTTCCCTCTCTCCTGGCCCTATCTTCATATTGCTTTACAATCACCAGGTGATGCAGTATTTTGCATAAAGAGCAATGAGATCCTTTCCAGTCAGAAAATTTGCAATTGGAATTCAAATTGTCCACAAAAGTAATTTAACATATTAAACAATGTCATTTGATATTCTCTCTGCCGTCATGTATCAAACAACACTGCATAAATGGACAGATATTGCAACTGCAGGGGAAGTTTTTCCTCTCTGAGGTCTCCAGGCAATGACAGGAAAGCAATTCCTACGGCAAACCCTTCGCTATACTTGGCAGAAAAAACCAACAAACAAAATATTTGGCAATATCTAAAACTATTGTCAATAAATTACTGGTAGTCCTGCTTATCACAGTTATCTGAAATCAGGGCTCCTTTTCCCGACACACACTTTGGCAGCATGTCCTGCTCTTCCCTGGTCTTGGACAGGACCTCGAGCTGGTAATGCAGCACAAACCCATTCTCTCCTCAGCCTACAATTATTTTCCATTTCTCAATTGCCGTGTCCATGCTGATGCCTTTTCAGACACCTGTGGGTTCCACGAAGTGAAACTCAGCTGTTCTGAAAGGAAAGAATACTGGGAAAAATCTGTACTGCACAGTGCATCTGGGCACCATCTGCTCACGCAGGGCAGTGCTCAGCCCCTGTGTCCCCAGGCGCAGGACGCTCCCGGCACTCAGCAGGAAACGCCGCTGCCAGAACCGCTCAGGCTTATCATTTACACACAAATTGTCTGCTAAACTCCAAATCACAGAGACTGGCTGAGACTAAGCAAGAACGCAGCAGGGAGGTTCCAGCAAAAGATCAGCAGAGAATCTCCCACTGTGCTGAAATCCTCCCGGGGTGGTCATCAGCCGGGACCTCGTTCCAACAGCCACACTTCACAGCGATTCTCTGTGCGTGCCCTTCTGGCACTGCTGTGGAAAGGGCTGGAAATGAGGCTAAACTCCAACTTTACTCCTTTTAGCACAAACCCTGAAGAATCTGTTTATAGAGATCAGCTTCTCAAGTTGAGATACCAGATCACAGAATCACAGAATGTTATGGGGCTGGAAGGGACCTCTGGAGATCGTCCGGTCCAACCCCCCCTGCCAGAGCAGGGCCACCCAGAGCAGGTCCTACAGGAACATGTCCAGGTGGGTTTTGGATGTCTCCAGAGAAGGAGACTCCACCACTTCCCTGGGCAGCCTCTTCCAGGGCTCTGCCACCCTCACAAGAAAGAAGTTCCTCCTCAGGTTTAGATGGAACTTCTTATATTCAAGTTTGTGCCCATTTCCTCTTGTCCTGTCCTGGGCACCACTGAAAAAAGACTGGCCCCATCCTCTTGACACCCTCCCTTTAAGTATTTATAGGTGTTGATCAGATCCCCCTTCATCTTCTCTTTTGGGATATTTATCCCATTTATACTCTGGTTCTGTCCAGGGGCAACTACACATGTTCCCTGTAACACCAGCCCCTGAGTGGGAACGGTTCTGTTCAGGAGAACTCACAAACTGGGTGAATCAAGAACTGGCAGATATGTGACCAAAGGGACAGACAGGGACTTCTGAGCAAGTGACAGCAGCACGAGTGTAGGTGCCAGGTACAAAATGAGGCACTTGCATATAAAAGGGCACAGTACACATAACTCCAGTTTCCTGCTGGAGCCCATGTATGTTTGAGCGTGGGGCCGGGGAACCAGCCTGTTACTGCTCACCTGAACAAAAAGCAACTACCACAGCTCTAGAGATCAGAGAGTGAACTCCCGTGTGCTTGGGACTGCTGAGAAAATATATATAGCATGGATATAGGAAAGAGGTATTCCAGAGGAACTCCCGACATCAGGATCTGAGCATTAAGGTCAGTCTCACCTGTTTTCTTTCTCTTCTATATCGCTCGTACTGCTCAGTCTCCTGGGGGCTATTGTGGCAAGATAGCTCTTGCTGTCCTTATCCTGGAGAAGCAAAAGAAGCACTTCAGCTGTGCAGCTCTTATACTTCAGCATGTTTGGTGACAACTAAATTCATGTGCAAATTGCTTCAACTAAAAGAGCACCCTCCCCTCTAAGGACAGCTGGTTTAAGGCATTTTCTTGGGCAACACACACCACAGCATAAAAGTACTACTCTGAAAATGATTTCCTGAACAGCCCACTAGTGAACAGAAGCAGCTTCTAACTACATCTACTTATAAATCATAAAATCATAGAATAATGTGGGTGGGAAGAGATCTTTAAAGGACCATCTTCGTTGGATCATCTAATCCAACCCCCCTGCAGTGAGCAGGAGCATCTTCAACTTGGTCGAATTGCCCAGAGCCCTGTCCAACCTGCCCTGGAATATTTCCAGGAATGGGGCATCGACCCACGGGCAGCAAAGTTAGAGCTACTGAACACACGGGACAGGATTCACAAATACAGCTGGTGGATACAGGAGGAATCCACAGAGGTGACAGTGAAGGAGAATTTCCACTGCAGGTATGTGCTACTGGCTGGATTAGGTATTTTCTGGTAAGGAATGGGCCATGCCAGACCAGCAGCAGTTCACTGACAGCCCACTCCAAAGTGAGCAGGAGTGAGGTCAAAGGGGCAGCAAACTCCAATTCTGCAAGACCAACTGACAGGAGTAGTTTTCAAATGATAGAAAGAAAAAGAATGAAAGAGACCTAAGTTTGTTATGGATACAAAATGCAGCAATAACTCAAAACGAAAGGGAAAGGGTCTTAAACCTGTGGGGTAAAGTCTGCTCAGCTGGGATGCGCTAAACCATCTTTGGTGTAAGCCAAACCTTTTCTTTGTTGTCTAACAACGCAGATATCCGAGGACTTGACGAAGAGCGATAGATGGAAGAAGTCTTATCTCTCTGTGCCTCACGAGTAGCAGCGACTTCACTCAACATGTTGTGGCTGCCAGTCTTCCGCAGCCCCAGCCGCCACGAGGACGGGGACTCATCCTTCTGCTCGTCTGACTTGCTGAGCCAACTGAACTGGAGAGAAAAAGGGACATTTGGAAGAAGTGAGAGCACTGCAAGGCACAGCCTAAGTTCTGAAAGCGCTTCAACAAGCCCCATTTTTCACTTGTAAGATGGAGTGGCTTTGATTTCCTGCTTAGCTTTAATTACAGGACACAGCTCAAGGTGAACTCAGAGGGATGCAAACTGCTGTAGTGCCCTCATCCCCAAGGACAGACGATGAAAGAAACCTCCTGTCATTGTGCAGCTCCCGTTGCCGACACAATGCCCTCCTCCAGCTTTGCCCAAAGAATATAAGGAACAATGAAGCTTTTATTAGCACCCGTTTAGGAAGGTGAAATTATTCAGTAAAGGCAGAAAACCAAAAAAGTAATCAACTCTTTTGGGACTAGCTGCAAATGAGCCCTTACACAGCTCAAACTGGAGAGAGTCCAGGAGAAGCCATTAAGATCAGGGAGCTGGAGCCTACAACACGTAAAGGGAGAGACTGAGGAAACCTGGCTTGTTTAGCATGGGAAAGGGAAGGCAAAGAAAGGATTTAAGTGCTCTGCTACTTGGAGGGTGGGGTTTATAGAGGATGTGGAACCAGACTTCTTCTCAACAGTCTACAGCCAAAGGAGAAGGAGGAACAGACACAAGTTCCAACACGGGAAATCCCAACTGCCGCGAGGGAAGACGTACCTCCTGGCGGGAGCGATGCTGCGCTGGGACGGGGAATGAGACAGTGGGGCATCTCCATCCTCAGAGATGTTTCAGTGCTCAGCTGAGCTCAGGCAGCTCAAAGCAACATGAGACAGGCTTGAAGTTGGCCCTTCTTGGGGCAAGAGGCTGGACTGAAGGCTTGCAGAGGCCCGTTCTAGATTAAACCTCTCTACAATCAGGTACCTGCATATTCTATACATACCACAGCATGGGCCTTCCTGCTTTCTGTGACATGATGTGCCACCGACAAGCATATATTATTCCTCAAATATACAACTGCTTAAATGTACAACTTTAGTTCTAGTTACCAAGTCTTACAAAAAAAGATGCTTCCTGCCACCCACGAAGGGAGCCTGGGCACCGCAGGAGATACTGCGGAGTTACCAAGTCTTACAAAAAGATGCCTCCTGGCACTCACAAAGGGAGCCTGGGCACCGCAGGAGATACTGCTACAGAGACAGAGGCTGAACCCCGAGTTGTAGGGGAAATGAAGCAAACAAAACATTAGGGATTATTGGGGAGAAACAGAATATGAAACACAACAGCATTACGCCTCTGTGTTACTGCAGGGCATGATCACACCTTTGGTATCACACACAGCTCTGCTCCACAGCTGGAAAGCAGTGTAGAAGAAGGGGAAGAGATTCAGAGAAAGGCAACAAGAATGAGCAGAGCAAGAGAGCTGCTGTATGAGGAGTTATTCAGTGTCAGGAGTCTCCAGGCTGAGATATCACCAAGGGACACAAAATCCTCAGTGGCACAATAGAAGGGTGAATAAGGATCAATTATTCCTTGTTCCTTCCCATAAAGGAACGGGGGGCAGCAAACAACACACTGTGGGAGGTGTGGGAAGCTGTATAATATATAATTAACTGAAGAACCCTTTGCCACTGGACATTATAGGATCCCAAACATTATGGGCACTCAAAAAGTGACTGCACAAATTCATAGAGGAAAAGTCTAGCAGGGGGTGCTGAATACAAAAAGTACAAGTTCAGCAAGTCCCTGAAATGTGAATTGCTAGAAGGTGGGAGAGAAGTCTCCAGAAAAGTCTGTCTCCTTCAGTACCTTTTCATGGTCACTGTCAAGGGCAGGACACTGGGACAGACCAGGCTGTTGGTCAAAGCTGATACAACCATAATTATACCATATTCTACATAACACATTCTGACATTATCCAGAATAAATGAAGCTACTGGGGAGCTCTGCCCTCAAACCCATTGACTCAAGACTGCAAAGATAAAATTATCACTGCAGTATTTTAGCAGTGTTTCTTATCTAATGTTATTTTAATGCAGATGCACAGAGTTAATCTCCTGTACTCCACTAATTCCAGCACTTCCAGTCTGCTGAGCTCCACAGCTGATGCTTCAATGTCGTTTTGACACTTTCCTCAGAGAAAGCTCAAATGCTGTCTGTAATTTCTGAACACCATCAGAACAGCAAGTATTAATCACTCCACTAACGGAGGGCAGCACAAGCACTCCTATTTTCCCATATAAACCCCAAGCTGACAAAGAGTTACAGAAGAATCAAACATGTAAGAGAAGGTAAAGTGGCTGATCTTAAGTGGTTGAGGTCAAACTAACAACTGCTGTGTATGCAGGCCCTCCTCTACACCCAAACCGCCTAAGTCTGGGTTAAACAGCTCAAATGAGTGAGAACAACACTCTGCAGCTGTGAAAAGGTGAACAGAAGTGCTGACACTTCCCAGTGCCCTTCTGCCTTTAACTCCTCCCCTGCTATGTCGGCCTGAGCCCAGCAACGCCCAGAGGGGCTCTATTTCATTGGGGCTCTATTTCATTGGATCTGGACAAGAAGTTAGACATAGCAGCATGTCAAAAAACCCCAAAACTGTGACTAAGGAAAAAACACTTTCCCTCTAACATGCCTCAGAGGTTGGCAAGGAGCCTGTGTTGTACAGTGTCCTCCAGATTCTGGTGCAAAAAGAACCCAGAAGCACAAGATCCCAGCCCCCAGCAGCACACAGAGTCTCCTGGTGCCATCGAGCTGCGTGACGTGAGAGCTGGAGAATTCAGATAAGATTTCAGTAATGCTACTTCACCTTTAAAAAGCTTTCATAGCCCAGCTATCTAGTCAGATGCAAACTTTATCCTCCTCGCTCACTGGGCCGAAACATCACCCCCCTGAATCAACTGAGCCTGGCACGTCGGAGGGAATTCAGATGACGATGCCAAATTCACTGCTGATGCACCAGCAGGAACCAGCTTTGGTGAAAGATCTGCCGGTCAGAGACTGGCATCGGCTACCTCAGAACTGACAGTGACACACAGCGGTGGTGGTAAAGCAGGGTGAACAGCTCAATTTGCTTCAGAGGGTGAGAAGTTCAAGAGGAACCTTATCGTACAAACACCATCCTCTGTGCCAGTCCTCTACTCTTGTGAACACAGCATCTTTACCAAAATTGCGTGCTATCATGCTTCACATCTTACAGCTCCTCTGAAAATTGGTTTCAGAGTGTCCACCTACTGCTTTCGAGCTCTGTTGGGAGTCCCCAGCGATTCCAAATTCACTTACTCTTCTGGCAGATGCAGTGAAGGAGTTGGGCTCGGGTGGTGGCATTTGCTCAGTGATGCTAGGCCTGCTGTCATGGCTGGAGTGGTTGGCAAAGGGCTCTTCCTTCCTTTCTACAATTTTAAACAAGAAGAGAAACCAAATGTTTCAGTATCACACCTCCAAGGCCCTCCTTTCCAGGCACAGCAGGCGCTGACTCTCCAGCTCCGACGGAGACCCTGTGTGTGCCACGGCGAGCCAGGGCCTCCTGCAAGGAGGCTTTTCTGCTCACTGAAAAACACCACGGAGACATTTGCCAGGCAAAGCTTTTGAACCTCATCCCCACGGACAAGCGAAATATTTGCAGAAAGCACCTTAAGGAGGAAAAACAGGGTTTTGGTTTGTTCACAACTTTGTTTCCTCTGAGGGATTGTTCCTCCCTCGATTGACGCGGCAAGAGCACAACACGTCACTCCCAGCACGGTACGTGTGTGTGTTACACACGTGTTACACAGCACGTGTCCCTGCCGCTGCTGGGCACCATCACGGAACTGCTGCAGGCGCTCATGCTGGTGGGCACAACCTCTGCTCTTCTACAGCAAAATCCATTTTTCTACATGAAGCTAGAACTCATCCCCCAAAAACCTCTTTACCAGGGCTGACAGCAAGCTACACAAACACCGTCACAGAATCACAGAATGGTCAGAGTTGGAAGGGACCTTGGAGATCATCGAGTTCCAACCCCCCTGCCCTGGGCAGGGACACCTCCACTAGAACAGGTTGCTCCAAGCCCCATCCAGCCTGGCCTTGAACCCCTCCAGGGATGGGGCAGCCACAGCTTCTCGGGGCAACCTGGGCCAGGCTCTCACCACCCTCTCAGGAAAGAACTTCTTCCTCATATCTCATCTAAATCTCCCCTCTTCCAATTTAAAACCATTCCCCCTTGTCCTGGCACTACACTTCCTGACAGAGTCCCTCTCCAGCTCTCCTGTAGCTCCCTTCAGACACTGGAAGGCTGCTCTAAGGTCTCCCCGGAGCCTCCTCTTCTCCAGGCTGAGAAGGCTTTTCTCTGTCAGAGCTGCTCCCTGGCTCCCTGCTTGGGAGACAAGTGCAGTCGTCCAGTATTGTTTTTTTTTTTTTTAATCTATGCACCATGCTTGACATAAAATCATCCACCAGGAGGAGAGCAGGCAGAAACTCTGCCTCAGGCCACAGGTTCCATGGGCAGGAGGCCAGGGGGCTGTGAGACAGAGCATTTCCCACCACAGCCTCGTGCAAAGCGCCTGCGAAAGGATGCAGCGACCCCAGCACAGCAGCGTTCTCCTCCCGCGGCTAAGAGTGCCTCCCCCAGGCACGGTTTTATAAAAACAAAGTCATTTTCAGTGCAAGCACCCAACGAGTACTAGCACATGAGGTATATGCAGCGAATAAATATCCTTTATTCCATATAAAACACAGTTTGGCACGGAGCATCTGTGAGGATGGCACCTTGGAGCGTGGAGATCAATCTTTCTGAAACAACTGTTCTCATCCCTGGAATACAGGATTCAAAGGACACGGAAAACAGAGAGGAGAAAGCCAAGGGAAGCATTTTAAAATTAGCAGGGCTGACAGACCCAGAGCTAAAGAGACAAAGATGTATCTCCCCCAGGGAGTCTGTGTGGTGCTGCAACCTCAGCCACTTTTCCCTCTCCTTGTGTTATCTCAGAACTTCCACCACAGTCCCCCAGACACAGAACCCCACTCCTGGAGCCCAGCTCGCAGACGTGCTGCCCTTTCCAACAGCCCCTTCAGGAGGGGGCAGTAAATCACCCATTTCTCCCCCAGGGCCTTGGCATTCGGCACTCTACGGCCATGCACAGACCAAAAATGACACAGGTGGCATTTGCTGGATTCTTGAGAGTGAAGAGGCCCCACCTGGAACAGTGGGACCAGTTCTGGGCTCCCCAGTTCCAGAAGGACAGGGAACTGCTGGAGAGGGGACAGCAGAGGCGACAAAGATGATGAGGGGCCTGGAGCATCTCCCTTACAGGGAGAGGCTGAGGGACTTGGGGCTTTTGAGTCTGGAGAAGAGAAGGCTGAGGGGGGATCTGATCAACACCTATAAATACTGAAAGGGAGGGTGTCAAGAAGATGGGGCTGGTCTTTTTTCAGTGGTGCCCAGGGACAGGACAAGAGGGAATGGGCACAAACTTGAATATGAAAAGTTCCACCTGAACATGAGGAGGAACTTCTTTCCTGTGAGGGTGGCAGAGCCCTGGCAGAGGCTCCCCAAGGAGGTGGTGGAGTCTCCTTCTCTGGAGACATTCAAACCCCACCTGGACACGTTCCTGTGGGACCTGCTCTGGGTGGCCCTGCTCTGGCAGGGGGTTGGACTGGATGGTCTCCAGAGGTCCCTTCCAACCCCATGTGATTCTATGATTCTGTCCTTCTGTGAAGAGGAGAATCCTGGACGTTGCAGTGGGGGGAGACAGACCCGACAGCCAGCAGGCTTCATGGGCTGGGCTAGACGGTGGCTGGTAGCTTGTCCTGGAAGTTCATAGCACACAGGTCAACTTTTAAGCCTAATTAGAAGGGCACAAGCTGCAGTGGCAATGAGAGGCTGGAGAGAGCTCAGCTGTGAGCAACGTGACCCAACAGAGCCAACTGCAGAGGAAGGAGAGGCAAAAGGACCTCGTGCCAGCAGCGTGAGGGGCTGCGTCACCACGGGCAGCGGTGTCTTTAGGGGAGGAGCCCACATTTTATTATACTAAAATATGATACTGTAAACCAGCGAGGATTGTAGTTCAATCTGCCCCCAAAAAATTTGGTGAGACTGAAAATTTAGTTGCCTAATTTCGCATAAATATCATTTTTCTTAATGTCTTTTTTCGGAGTGTGTGTGTGTCTTTTTATTTATTTATTTTAAACACTGAAAGCTTTCCTGACCTGCTTTAATTCACAATAATAACAGCACAGATAACGACCGTAGATTTTTATACTGATCTTTCTCTTTTTTAGATACAACCCGATGCCAAATTGTTAATTGTCCTCAAGATGAATAAAATGGCATTAATGCACTTTGTTTCCTTTGTTTGAAGAACACAAATTTCTTACAGATTGTAAGAATCATGGTACTCTCCAGAGCACTCCAGCGATTTCACTGCTCATCTCTTTGAATTTCTTCTCCTCCCACAGTCTCTGCAAATTCTTCAAATTTATCACAACCTGAGACCCTTCAGAACATCCCTCAAAATAAACTTGCCCCTTCTGCTTTGTCCCGCCTCATGCTCAGCTACCAAAGGAGCTCAATTTTTTTGATTTAAAAAGATCACTCATCACAATATTTGGGCTTTTTTCCCCCCCTTCATCTGGACTTTGAACACTTTCGGAAAACACTTGTCTTCTATCTGTGCAGCGCCACTTAGAATCACAAAGCTACGTCAATGTTGCATCTCAGAAGAAAATGGAGAGGAATAAGGAAATAATTTCCATGTTTTAGAAAACTTGCCTCCTATATCCATCCAAGCATTTAAAATGTCTGGCAGACAAGGCATAATTGTTCTTATGACTGTGTTTGAAACTAGTAATACTGTGACATTTATAATTTTCCATGAAGAGCTATTTTCATCCCTACTTTGGAGTCCTCCTGTAACACGTGGGCTGATGTTATCTCGTGAACCTTGTTTTAAAGGGAGGACTGAAACTGTGCACCCCATTCACATACAGAACATCAGATGATGCTGTCTGCATCCAGCTGGACACATTCACGCTCATTTTATTAGAGATTTGAGAAGTTTACAAGGTAAGGTTTAAATTCAAATTGAAATTTCTGAAAGGAGCCACTAATCTCTCCAGGAAAGGAGAGCACAGGTACTGAGCCTGAAGCTGGTGCTTAAGCACAGAATCATGGAATTGTCAGGGTTGGAAGGGACCTCTAGAGACCATCCAGTCCAACTCCCTGCCAAAGCAGGGCTGCCCAGAGCACATCACTCAGGAGCATCCAGGTGGGGCTTGAAGATCTCCAGAGAAGGGGACTCCACACCCTCCCTGGGCAGCCTCTGCCAGGGCTCTGCCACCCTCACCCCAAAGAAGTTCTTCCTCAGATTGGAGTGGAACTTCCCATGGTCCAGCTTGTGCCCGTTGCCCCTCGTCCTGTCACTGGGAACCACTGAAAAGAGTCCGGCTCCATCCTCCTTCAACCCACCCTTTAGATCCTTGTCAGCATTAATAAGGTCTCCCCTCAGCCTTCTCTTCTCCAGGCTAAAGAGCCCCAGCTCTCTCAGCCTTTCCTCATCAGGGAGATGCTCCAATCCCTCCATCATCTCTGTTGCCCTACGCTGGACTCTCTCCAGCAGTTCCCTGTCTCTCTTGAACTGGGGAGCCCAGAACTGGACGCAGGATTCCAGTTGTGGCCTCCCCAGTGCAGAGCAGAGGGGGAGAATGACCTCCCTCCACCTCCTGGCCACACTCTGCCCTACGCAGCCCAGGATCCCATTGGCCTCTTGGCCACAAGGGCACATTGCTGGCTCATGGAAAGTTTACTATCCACCAGGACTCCCAGATCCTTCTCCTCAGAAGTGCTTTCCAGCAGGTCCATCCCTCACTGAATGCTTTTTGTCTTTGGTTTGTTTTAGCTCTAATGGTTTGAGATAGATTAGAACCATCCCTCACTGAAAGCTTTTTGTCTTTGTTTTTTTTTAGCTCTAATGGTTTGAGATAGATTAGAATAATGTGCTTTGCTGGGTGAATTATTTCAATAAAAAGCCCTGCTCTGGTTTTACACAAAATCTAATGCTGAGTGCTGTAGCACTTCTCTTGCTGAAGGCTCTGAGGCTGTTCCCCAACCAGTTAAACACCAGTAAGCTCCACTCCTTGGGGCCACGCACCAGGGAGGGGGGCGCTGGGCCAGTTCCTGCCACAGTGCCAAGGACTGGGCACAGCAGTACAGGGCTGCTCTCTGCTGAAACCGATTTACAGAGCAAATAAATGTGACTTCCTGCCACTGACTTTTCCCACTACTTTTCCTTGATTTAAAAGCCAAAAGAGGCTTTTAAAACCTGCTAGAGGCAACTACTGAAGAGAAAGATCTAGGGGTCCTGGTGGACAGTAAAATGACAATGAGTAAACAGTGTGCTCTTGCGGCCAGGAAGGCCAATGGTATCTTGGGTTGTATAGGGAAGAGTGTAGCCAGCAGGTCAAGGGAAGTCATTCTCCCCCTCTACTCTAAGAGGGACAGGGAACTGCTGGAGAGAGTCCAGCGTAGGGCAACAGAGATGATTCAAGGACTGGAGCATCTCCCTTATGAGGAGAGACTGAGAGAGCTGGGACTCTTTAGTCTGGAGAGGAGAAGGCTGAGGAGAGACCTTATCAATGCCTATAAGTATCTCAAGGGTGGGTTGAAAGAGGAGGGAGCCAGACTCTTTTCAGTGGTTCCCAGTGACAGGATGAGGGGCAACGGGCACAAGTTGGAACATAAGAGGTTCCACTCAAATTTGAGGAGAAATTTCTTCACAGTGAGGGTGACAGAGCCCTGGCAGAGGCTGCCCAGGGAGGGTGTGGAGTCCCCTTCCTTGGAGATTTTCAAGACCCGCCTGGATGCTCCTGAGTAACATGCTCTAGCTCTAGGCAATCCTGCTTCAGCAGGGGAGTTGGACTAGATGATCTCTATGGTCCCTTCCAACTCTAAAATTCAGTGAAATTCAGTGAAATTCAGTGAAAGATTATTTCACCGTGCTGCTGTCCTACCCAAGCAGCTTTTGTAACTCCCAGCTCTGCAAAGAGCAGCCAGGAGCCTCCCCACCTCTCGTACGGCGATAAACACCGTCACTGATTCAACTAGAACACAGGTGACAATTTTACTGGCACAAGAAGCAGGATAAAACTTTAAACTACACTTCTCTGCAAAGACTTATTTATTAGTACACTGGGATATAGGCTAAGTAAGCTGATGTTAGAAGTAGTTTAACCATTAAACACCTCATAGTCCAAGATCCATCTCTGTTTGCAGAAATATTAAGTACAAGTCTTGGCTTACTGTAAAATTAAGTACCTTTATTTAAACTTTCTGTGCTGCACATATACACTGTTTAAACTAATTAAGGAAGCTTAGAAATTATGGAAAAATGATGGGAGTAGGATGTCAGCAATATGCTATAATGTAAGGGCTACTGGGATTCGAGGTACTTAATCCTTATTTTCCACTGTGTTTTGCAATTACTGTACATCACAGCCAGAAAAAAGTTTCTCATCTCTATAATTACACAGAACAGCTCCAGCCCTTCACTTCATTTCTCTCATCCAAATACAACAGGCTGTTACCTTCCTACGTGTTCAATCGCTTTTCTACCATCCTGCAGTAACTGAGGTGTTCGTCCTGAAACTGCCCAACAAGAAAAAAACCTACTGGTTAAGAACAACCTATGGACAATGTGTTCTCTTCAGTTCAAGTAAGCTGGAAGTAGAAATTAAAATACTATCTGCTGCTTTTTTTTTTTTTTTTTAAATTATGCTGACCTGGGAGTCAGTATTTAGATTATTTTTTTAGTACAGCCAGCACAGAGTTCTCCATGTTCTCTGCATACACACTGGGAGGAAGACGTGCAGGATGTCTTTAACAACTAATCAAAAAGCCAAAAAAATAGCAGTTCTCAAACTCATCCCCTAATATTTCTAGGCTAATTATTAAATCCAAGAGTGCACTAAGTCTTACCTGATTCTTTTTCAGCATCTGACTCTGAAACTTCGTCTTCTTCAGCTTCTTCCTCTTCTTCAGAGCTGGAACTGCTGGAGTCCTTGTTCTCCTCCTCCGTCTCCATGGACTTCAGCGTGTCTTCCTCATAAAGAATCTTCTCTTTGCTGCAAGACACAGAAATTTTAAGGACTACCAGGCGAGTGAGTTATTTCTGAGTTCCACTTCTCAGGAACTCATAAACCATTTACTAGATATAGAACAAGTGAAAGGACAAAATCCATCTACAGACTCAACATCCCAGCAGTTCCAACACGGTTCATTTTCCACGGATTCCAATGCCAGTCTCACATTTCCTAAATTTACAAGGATTTCTCACTCCAAACAAATGTGGTCTCTTTTCCTGGTGCAACACAACCCGTCAGCTGGGCTGGGGGCTCCGTGCAACTGCAAAGGTTGGGACGTTCTCAGCCCAAACTCACCCTCACCATGAGCAGAAGTTTGGTGGGAACCAGCCCCAGCCCAACTCCTTGTTCTACCATTCAGTGGCTAAGTTAAGAAACAGCTAAAATTGTATTTAAGAAAGCTCAAATTTAAAAGAAACCATGAAATGAACATGAACAGCAGTAAATGCTGTTTCTAAACCCAGCTGGGGCCAGCTGACTGCTAACGGATGGAGCTGGTCTCCCATTACTTGGTGCGGCTTCTTTTCAATGAAGGGGAAAAAACTTACTTGGTGAAGAGCCTGCTCTGAGGCTTGCCGTTCATGTCGGCTTCAATTAGCTTATTCCTCGTCTCCTTCTCACTTCGCAACTGTCAAAAAGTCCAAGCAGATTGGAGAAAGAATGAAAAGAGACATCTTAGCAAGCCACCTCAGCACAACCTGATAATAACCACAGCATAAGGTCATCCCAACCTCGTTAGATGATAAATCATGGAATTATAGAATGGTTTGGGTTGGAAGGGACCTTCAAGCCCATCCAGTGCCACCCACTAGAGTAGTGACACCTCCTGCTAGACCAGGTTGCTCCAAGCCCCATCCAACCTGGCCTTGAACCCCTCCAGGCAACCACAGCTTCTCTGGGCAGCCTGTCCAAAACCAAGTGGATTTGTTTAAGGAGCCCATTCAGCAGCTGCACATCTGCAGGAGCAAGGGGTGTTTTGGACCAGAGCTCCACAAGGGCACAGCTACACCCCCAGCATGGCCTTGGACTCAAGCTGCAATTGAATAAAACCTTCAGAGAAGGTCTGATCCAGAGTCAAGTCCTGGCTCCCGGAGTCCTGCCCCACATCTGTCCATGCAGCAGTGCTGGAGGTTTGTCCACAGGGGTTTGTGTGGCCACGAATCCAGGCTCCATTCCCTTCAAATCTGCTGCCTCTGTAGCTATAGATATTGTGGCCTACCAGTGTCTGAAGGGAGCTACAGGAGAGCCAGAGAGGGACTATTTGTCAGGAAGTGTAGCAACAGGACAAGGGGGAATGGTTTTAAATTGGAAGAGGGGAGATTTAGATGAGATATGAGGAAGAAGTTCTTTCCTGAGAGGGTGGCAAGACACTGGGACAGGTTGCCCAGAGAAGCTGTGGCTGCCCCATCCCTGGAGGTGTTTATGGCCAGGCTGGATGGGGCTTTGAGCAACCTCTAGTGGAGGTGTCCCTGCCCAGGGCAGGGGGGTTGGAACTCAGTGATCTCCAAGGTCCCTTCCAACTCTGACCATTCTGTGATTTTATGATTCTATTATTTACTTGCTCTCAGAGGAAAGCATTCAAGGATGCCCTGCAAGGGTGGGTCACCTGGTCCATCTCACACGCCAGCCTAAGTGATCACACGAGGACACCTCTGATCACTGCAGCTATGGAAATACTGTGCCCAGAGGGCAGCAATAGGAATTCTGTCACCACTGAGGGACAAAACAATAACAACAACAAAAAAAAAAGTGTCATACCTTCTAGAAGAACAGACAGAATTGAGGTAGAAAAAGGGATGGCAATTAGAGGCTCGCTTTTAAGGCTGTCTCCTTTGTGTCACATCTAGCCTAGTTAATCTTTTGACAGGAGCTGACACCAGGCACAAGAAGCAAAAGCTCTGCAAATTCTGAATGTGGGAAAAGCTACATGGAGTTCAGCGAAGAGTGAAAATTTGGGGTATGGTGTGTCATTAAATAGAAAAAAGAACCCGGAGCACAGTAAAAGTAAGTGCAGGAAACAGCCAGCTCCATTCAGCGGGAATTCAGAGATCGGGGAAAAAACTCCAAACCCAAATCAAATGAATTGATTCCAGTGAACAAAATCCCCTCTTCTCGCCAGTAACAGCAGCAACTCTCGTTAGCAAGGATGGCATATTGTTCCACTACAAGCTTTAGATTAAAAAAATATCTGATTTGAGAGCCATTTTGAAAGTGAAATAACATTGAGGAATGTCATGGAACTGCCTTTTTCATCCTTAACAAATATAAGTTTTCTATTTTAAGTGATAAAAATGGCACATGATAAACACAGATGATAAAATGGCATTTCTATTAAAAACATCATATCCACTAAAAAAAGCAGAAGTGTGATGAAATCTGGATTCATCTCTTCTTCCCAGTCCCACCGCAGGTTGCCACACTCATTGCAGGAAGCCTTTCCCCACGCTGCTGTGCAGAGCCCACGGGGGGGTCCGTCCCAGCGCCACCAGCCTGGAAAGGGGCTGCACCACCCAACCCAGAGCCTCGGCCTGGGTCTCCTTCCCTCTTCTCCTGATGAGTGCAGTTATCTGCAGAACCCCGGGGTAGGGAGGTAGGAGGAAATCCAAAATACAGCCCTGATAGTATTTATCAACACCTCATTTAGGAAGAAGCTGATTAATTTTTAAAAAGTTTCTGTGGCTGCTGAGGCTGCTATTTAAGGCTGACAGCAGCTGGGTTGTGATCAGAGCTTGAGCTCTACCACCCACATTGTCAGTTCCTCAAAATACCTTCCTGGGTTTTACCAGCAGTGTTCTCATTATGTCTGTTTCTGAATCCAACATTTTAAATTTACTTTCTGATTTTTTTTTTTTTTAAAGGAGGTTGGTTTGGTTTTTGGAAGCACCCAATTGAGATAATTAAGTAGAACAAATGAAAAAGGAAAAAATGCAATCAGAAAAGCAAATTTCTGGCTTGACGACTGACTTTACTTTGATCAAGATATATTTTTGCTTTCCTATTTTATGCCAACTTTCTGCTTATGACCCCTTCCAATATCTCCATTGCATTATGAAATGGTGATTTAATACGGTTTTGAAACCACCATTTTTTTAGTCCAGCATTCCCCGAAGTTTATAATTTCTTCTGACTCAATCTCCCTATTGAAAGGCCGACACGGGAACATCTCCTTCTCAGCCTTGACAGCGTATTTCCTTAGATGCAGAGATGAAGCTGACTTGGGTAATCACTCATTAAGAAAAGAGCAGGTTGGTGCTGGAGTTTGGTTAGCTGGAGCCAGCTAACAAACAGCTACAGAATAATTCCAAAGATGAACTATACATTCCTTACCAATTCACATAATTCTGCATGTCAGCAAGCTACTGACCTCCTCGATGCAGTCACCCAGTTTTCTAGATTTCTAACTATTAAAAATATTGTTGTAACTAAAGATTCCACATGACTAACATAACAAACTAGCTGGGCCTCATCTCCATGCGTCTGTTGATGCCATATGTCCTGGAGAACACCCGTGGGTGAAGAGGTAATTGGAGAGGTGGGAAATGATCTGCCGGACACTCACCACAGTCTGTTTCTTCTGCAGCATCTCTAAATGCTCCACCAGCCCCTCGTCAGCCACGTCGAACGGCGTTTGGCCCTGACGTGGGAAGAAAAGACAAGAGGATATCTGATACAGCATGGTGTTAATATTCAAAAAGCACTATTTAACAGTGAGGAACAAAAGGGAACGTGCTCCATGTCCTCCCTCGCAAACGCTGAGTAACGTACCCTGTTTGGCTCCAGAGCAGGGAGAGCCACGCGACAGCGATGGCAGCTTTATGGCTCAGTCCATGATTAGAGCAAACACAACCACGGAAGGGCAGTGCCCTGATTGCTGCTGCTCAAACCCAACAGCCAGCGCTGGTGGATTTGAGTTTCCAGGTTTCTAAAAAGGACACTTTTGTCCTGAGAAGGAATGCAATCACCCTGGTCTAGTCTATCGCCCTGTACTCGAACTTCCTAAAAGACTGCAATCTCAGCAGGTCAAAAAATTTGGGAGCCATTTCTACATCCATGGGCATTTACAAAATAAAACAAATGACAAAAATTACTTTGGCGCATAAAACAAGAAATCAGTTAGATTTTCACTATAACTGAAGTTAAAACAATCATTTTATCATCAATACATAATGAATCCTGATGGCTGGGGCTCCAATAACCACAGGCTGCCTCGGCCATCTGACCTAGAAGGTAACAGTCCTTGACTGGAAAGAGCAGGTCATGCAGCAAATATAACTGTGTCTGCTGCTTTTCAACTCTGGCACACGGGATAACCCACACACGTTCTGAGCTCTTGGGAAAAGCACCTGATGGCACTTCAAACAAAAAAGATTCCCTGTATTTTTGGATGCCAAAGAGCTCACCTCGCTAAAAGAACATCAGTTTCCATATGGACAGATGGACTCACACAACTTGGTGCCACATTTCTCCTATCACATTCCCCTGCTCTCGCTCCCCGGTGCCGTTCTGACCACATACAACTTCACTTCCTCCTCCAGAAGCAGCCACGGAGCAGCCAAATCTTACCATCTCTGTCCTGAAGTTTAATCACTGATCTTTCCCAGTAATGCCTGAAACCATTTCTGCCTTCTGCCAGCCAGGAGTCTTTATTTTCTGAGGCTTTATAATGCTCCAGAGCACACAGGAGGAGAGCTCTCCCCGCATGACTCTGTCAGGGCGCTGGATCAAGCGGTGGGCAGTGGAGTCGATACCCACCTGGCTATAAAATGCACGGCAGAAGCTGTGCCAACCTCTGCGGGTACTGACCAGCTTGTTCCTGACGTCCATGTCACAGAGCGCCTCGGCCAGGATGGAGCAGGCCTCCTTCACCCCCCAGTGCGCGGCGGCGTGCAGCGGCGTCCAGCCGTCCTTGTCCTGCACGTTCAGATTGAACCCAGCCTGGATCAGGAGCCTGGGGAAAGAAAGGAGCAATATTGATTTCTGCTGCCTGAGAGTGACTTCTCGACACAGAAGAGGTCACACCACGAGCCATGGGGTAGGTACGTGGTTCACAATAACTAGAAGTTTCTTAACTTGTTTATTCACCTTGTTTATTCACTTTTCTTAACTTGTTTATACACAACATTCTACTCCATGTGCTCACAACTGGAAGAGAAAAGGGAATATCAGGAATATCATGCCTGTATGAGGACCAGCATGGCCAGCAGGAGCAGGGCAGTGATGGTGCCTCTGTACTGGGCACTGGTGAGGCCTCACCTCCAGAGCTGGGTTCAGTTCTGGGCCCCTCACCACAAGAAGGACATTGAGGTGCTGGAGCATGTCCAGAGGAGAGCCACCAAGCTGGGGAGGGGTCTGGAGAACAAATCCTACGAGGAGAGGCTGAGGGAGCTGGGCATGTTGAGTTTGGAGAAGAGGAGGCTGAAGGGGGACCTCATTTCCCTCTACAACTCCCAAGGGAATAATGACAGGAGCAGAGGAAATGGGCTGAAGTTGGGGCAGGGGAGGTTTAGATCAGATACTGGGAAGAATGATTTTCCTGAGAGGGTGGTCAGGCACTGGAACAGCCTGCCCAGGGAGGTGGTGGAGTCACCATCCCTGGAGGTACTTAAGAAACGTGTAGATGTGGCACCTCAGGGCATGGTCTAGTGCCCGGGATTGTTGGGTTGTGTTTGTTTGTGGGTGGGTGTGGGGGGTGCGTGTGTGTTGTGGTTTTTGTTGGGTTTTTTTTTGTTTGGGTGTTTGTTTTTTTTTTGTGGTTGGACTCGATGATCTCAAAGGTCCCTTCCAACCATGAATATTCTGTGATTCTGTGAAATGAAAAGTGACTTTGCTGTAGAACCTGCTGGAATCTGTCTAATTGATAAGGTTTCCTTTCAGCATGTCCTTAACTGGGAGAACACCTTAATTTCTAATCCGGCATCGGTGACCCAGTCAGAACTCTGCTCCGATGGACAAGAGACACCAGAGTGGCCCAGGCACCACCTCCAGCAGCTCCAGACCTGGAGCCAAGCACAGTGCCAGGCAGGAAAAGGACATTTGGTGACTGGGGCTCCCTCTTGGTTCTACCAGAGAACGAGGCCACACCGTAGGAAGGTCCATAAGGAGACAATGCCAGCAGGACTGCCAGGCGAGCAGCAGTCACATGCCTGTGATTGACAGATGAGAAGTTTCTAAGTTAAATAACCTACATTTGGGTTAAATAACCCAAAATGCATTTTTTTCAGACTAGTCCTAAAGCAAATCTTGCCCAAGTAACCGCCTGGGAAGAGCCTGGCACCATGAGTACTGCTGTGCACCTCCCACCCGCTCCCTCCTCTGCCTGCCCAGGGCACAGCCAGGCACAGCACCCGGGGCTCCAGTGTTTCAAACCAGAGGAGAGGCAGTTGTGGTCTGGAGCTTCAGAGACACACACACAACACCAGTACTTGGATCAGACTGGTCCCCCAGTGCTTGGATCAGACTGGTCCCCCAGTGCTCGGATGAAAGAACTGAGCGGCTCAGGTATCAAAACTGACTATTGTCCAAATCGCTTGAATATTGAAGAACATCCCAGGGGAATTCTGTAAGTCTGGTAAAACCACTACAGAAAATTCCCACTGTGGGAAATGCCACCATCCAGAGCCCCGTTTCTGCAGCACAAGGGAAACGCAGCACGACCCCAGAATGGCACCAACAGTTTTGGAACTCCTGCAGCTTTACACCGCCGCGTTACTGTGCTAAATAAAACACAGACATCCTGCGGCAGCGGCGTGCTTCTCGGTGAGAGAAACTTTAAATTAGGTGCTGACTTTCTGTTGATTTTCCAGCTGGCAAAAGGGAGGAACAGAGCTGCTAAAGGACTCAAGGTCACAGACAAATTCCACGTCTCATTTGAGAGTTAGCAAGCTCCTGGCTTTCAGCCCCTTTGGTGTAAGTCACTGAAGCTTTGTATTTGAACTTACAGGGTGGCCATAAAATACACAAGAGAGAAACAATGTCAGCTCTCCATGAGATCTGTTTATCGTTATAACAATTAATGCCAAGGAGTAGCTGTCCAGAACTAGTCACCCCCCGAATGCCGCCTGCGGTGATGGATACACAGCCCTGCACAGCACCAACACCTCAAATTCCCCAGATATTACATTTCTACTCCCCGTGAGCCATGTTAGATCAGTGTTCCTGGGCACGGTACAGGCACAGACAGCTCATAACTCAATTATAAGCTCTAATGAATGAATACAAACAGGAATCACGGGAACAACAAAATTACTAGAGCTTGGTAAGAAACAGCTCATACACATCAAGTCATGCCCCTTAAAACTATGAAATTAAGGACTGAGACAGAAGAATACTTCCAGAAAGGATTTTAATGTGGGCAATAGAGTCACCTTCCTGATGTTTATGCGCAGCTCCACTTGTACATAAAGAGTAGAGAAGAAAGCTTTATTGTTAGAAACTTTAATTTGACCGTATCTTATTAAAAATATTAATGCTTTATGGCCAGAAAACACTACATTGGGCAAGTTATACTCATAATAAGCTTGTTAGTGCCAGAGCAGTTGCACCAAGGAGCAGGAGGAGACTGTGAGAGAAGGGTGGACACCATTTCTCCACCAGACCAGTTGTGTAAACCGTGCTTGTGACTGTCACACAGTCTGTATTGTCACCTCATAGGCTGAAATCTGGCTTTTATCCCCTAATACAGTTTAACTTGCTAGTCCTAAAACTGTTATTCTAACAGTGAAAATTAAGCCTTCTAAGTTACATCTCAGTCTCTGAAAATCTTTCATTGCTTGAAAGACCCAGAGGTATGAAAGGGAATCCTCTGGTCCCTGTGCATTTCGAGGTGAGCCACTGTGGCCGGGCACATAAACCTACAGAGCCTTTTGAGAAACAGCAGCCTGAAAATCTCAGTATGAAACAAACTGCTGTCACCTATAAAGCTAGACGTGTTCCTTAGGAAAACCAGCCTTAATTCAGCAGCTCAGTCCTGGGAAGGAGCTCCTACCTCATGACTTCCGAATAGCCCTTTGCTGCAGCGACGTGCAGAGCGGTGGCTCCTGTTCGGGGCTGCTTTATATCTTCAATTCTCCCGCTGTTCAGCCACTGCCGGGCATCCTGCAGCATCTGCTGCTCCTCTTCTTTTCTTGCCAGGTCTAGGTCTACACCTAGGAGGGTGAAGCACAGAAGAAGAGATTATCAAGTGAAAGCTCTCATGTACTTGTTAAACTCACCCTCGGTTGCATTGGCTATACAACATTAGTAAACCATTTGTAATCTTCCACCAAAGAAAATCAGCAAAGGCATATTCTAGGAGTTGGGAGAACTCCTGCATCACTGACAGAGACTTCAAAGCTGTCTGACTCAAAAAATCTGAAAGTGGAGCTACTGGTTGCAAACCCACCCAACCAACTACGAGCTCAGCTGTGAGATATGGCATTCCAAATCTGCAGTGTCCTGATGGAAATAATAGCCATCAATAACAGCTTATCAAACTGAATTAAACTACAGTGAGAGTATAATTGACAGTGAAGATCTGGAGAGATGGTCCTAAGATGCCTCCTGCAGCAGCAGCATGACCCCAGCTGTGAGCTCACTCCAAATCCAGCCTGATCTCCAGCTGCACAGAGATCTGATCTCACCAGAGCCACTGGCACCAGGCTCTGCCAGAGAAATATTTAGTTAATTCCACTCAGCAGCAAACCACCAGATTCTGGCAAAACCAGACTCTAAATAATTTTGGGGATAGAAGGTTAAAAAAATTTACTCTGATGGTTTAAGAGACCTTATTAATGCTGACAAGTATCTAAAGGGTGGGTTGGAGGAGGATGGAGCTGGACTCTGTTCAGTGTTTTCCAGTGACAGGACGAGGGGCACCGGGCACAAGCTGGACCATGGGAAGTTCCACTCCAATCTGAGGAAGAACTTGTTTGGGGTGAGGGTGGCAGAGCCCTGGCAGAGGCTGCCCAGGGAGGGGGTGGAGTCCCCTTCTCTGGAGATCTTCAAGCCCCACCTGGATGCTCCTGAGTGATGTGCTCTGGGCAGCCCTGCTTTGGCAGGGAGTTGGACTGGATGGTCTCTAGAGGTCCCTTCCAACTCTGACAATTCCGTGATTCTGTGATTCTGAGATCTGCTTTAGATGAGTTGGATGAAGGAAGTTCATCAATGCACACACTGGTGTAACAGGGACACGGACTATGGGGCTTTGCGACAACTCGAGGGAGAAGTTTCCCACCCCAGGAAGCAACTGCTGCGACGTGGGTCGTGTCCATTGTCACTAAACCAGCAAGAGGCAAAACTGTCTTAGACTTGGTTTTGTTAAGTGGAGTTTTCATGCTAATGAGGCCATGTAAGGACAATCTATCCATCAGAAGGACAACACAGCTCCAGACAAGACTCAACAGACCAGGGCTCACTGACCCGGGAAAAAATATGAAGAAGAAGATGACAAATCTCAAAAATCAAGAAGGCTGTTGAAGAGCAACTGTCCCTGTGGATTAGTTCTTTCAGTGTAAGAATGACATGGTTCCTAATTAAATTACCGAGCGTTAGGTTTAAAACAGAACGAAAGAAAAGACTTATCACCACAGAGTCTGAGCTGTGAAACCCACCACTGCAGGAAGTTGCAAAGATGAGAAACACAACAGGCTTCAGAACGAGGAGTAGACAAATTGGTAGTTATTAAACATAATGCTCTATGTGCCAGGAGCTCCTTAAGAACACACACATGTCCGTGAAACAGAAAGCCATGGGGGATTCCTGAGCACACAGAAGCCCATCTGGCTCAGGAATTCCTTGGGGCAAAGCGGCCGGGGCTGGGAGAATGTTTGGGGGGGCACTGGTAGGCACTGGTCCTGTTGTCAGGGTCTGCAGCAGGCACCTGCCCACGGCCACCGCTGCAGGCAGGATGCAGGGCTGGATGGACACTTATTTAAAGTTTATACCACATGGGCTCGAGCAGTTATGATCCCTTTAAACTGTGTCAAAGGGAAGCTTCTCGGAGGAGACAGATGGTTGTTTCAGGGCATCTTAGCAGGATGCCGCTAATGTGGCGGAGCCATGGAAAAGCCAGGCAGGATCCCGAGGAGCGTCAGGCGAAATATCTGCAGCCGAGGCAGAATTACTGCCTTCATGGCCTGTAGGGTTTAATTCTGTTATTACCACGTGCAGTTCTTGATACCCACTTTAAAGAGAGACAAGTTACACTGACGTAAGGAAAGGATCTCCATCTTTTTGGGCATCCAGGGAAGCCTGACTGCAGAGAGGAGACGGGCACAGTTTGGGTAGCTTCGTAAAACAAACACTGGCTTCTTTTTAAATACATGAGCAGCCTAAATATAAGGCAGAAGGGCTATTTAAGCTTATTTCGAAGTGGAAGGAAAAGGGAAACAAAATAAGTATAACCTTGTCACAAATACCACTCGGCTACAAAGTTTCTGTTTGCCAGAAGGAACATGATCCTGCATCAATTTTCCAGGGGGAACACTCACACCAATAACAACTCACTCTCGATGGACGGCTACAAACTCACCAGTGGAACAGTAACACGCTCAACAAAATAGCAAGGGACTGATCCCTTCCTAACTGTACCTGAAAATAGCTTCAAAAGTAAAGTAACCGCCATGTGCCAAGCAGAATACGTGTTAGAGAGGACGGGACTCAATCCAGCCTGCAAACAACCCCACCACCACCCTGCACCCGTAAATAATCCGGACTGGAAAGAATCCTTGGGGGTCTCCAGCCCAAATCCCTGCTCAAAGGAGGGTAACTTCAAACCCAGATCAAATTGCTCAGAGCTGAAAGCAGCTGAGTTTCAACCACCTCCAATGACAGAGATTCCACAGATTTCTGGGGTCCCTGTTCCAACACTGTGCCACCTTCCCGGGAAACACTTCTCCATATACATATATATGTATCTATAGGCAGTTATGCAGTCAGAATGTCCCTTCTTCAAACCTATGACTTCTTCCTCTACTCCTGTCCCTTTGCAGCTCTGAGAGGAGTCTCCATCGCCCCTGTAGCCTCCCCCAAGGCAGTGAGGACAGCAGTTAGATCTCCCTGGCCACCTTCTCTTCTCAGGGCTCCATATCCATATCTTCTCAGGGCAGCCCATGGGTCTCAGGTCCTCCCTTCCCACATAGCTGACATAAACGCATCCTTAACAACACCATTGATGAACTTCATAAATAGGATTTAAACTTCTCACACCTACGTACAGACACCTCACCACTGGCAGATGAATTTCATGAGTGTGAAGAGAACTTGACACTGATGAAGCATTTCTTAATTTTAACACAAGTTACACTGTTCAGTGCCTTCTCCCAGCGCTGTTTTGGCAGGGACAGGACAGAGAGCAGCCCCTCAGACAGACACACCTGGAAGGGGAAACAGCAGGTGGGCTGCTGAAGAAGACTAGGGAAGGATGAAGATAAAGCAGGTCCCTCCAGACATGCTCATCTCCTGGTCCCTGCTCTTGGTGGGGCTGTAAATCTCACTTCTGTATTGTCAAATCTCAGTGAAACAGGACCTTTCATTGATATCAGAGGTGAGAATTGAATCTCACTTTAAAGGCAAACAGATCTAATGAATCGGATTTCAGCAGTGTGGTGTCCTGCTCTGAAGAACCCCAAGGACACTGGCTGCACACCACAGACCTCCTGTGGCTGTTCCACCATTCTGCTACCAAAGCAAACGTGTCTGCTGCCCGTGGGCCACATTTCAGATCTCTTCACCCACAGACAGCGAGGCAACAGAATTTTCTTAGAAGCTCTCAGAGGTCTGACTCTCACACAGCCAATCCCCATTTACCTTGTTTCTTCACTTGCTCCAGGAGCAGGTCCTTCATGGCCGCTTCCTCTGCGATGTCAGACGGGACTTCACCCTCGCTGTTCACAGCGGCCACGTTGGCTCCGTGACTAATTAAATACCTACGTGAACGAGAGCCGCATGAACGGATTAGACCTTGTGTGCAGGCTCCAGTGGAACTTCCACCATAAGTCAAGCAGCAGAACAAAATATCTGTCCTTCTCATTCAAGTTCAACGACCAAAAGAGCCTTTTATTCTTATCAAATTTCTAGACTGAAAAAGTTCATTGTTCATTGCCCTGGCCAGTGGCTCACAGGTTTTGTTTCTCTGTAGTTATTCCAATACCCCTAGTTCTTCCACTGAGCTGATTGATTATGCTTTCGTTTTGTTTTTAAAAAAGGAAATAAATAATAACAAAACAAACCAAGCCATCATCAATTTTTTTAATTTGTCTTTTTATAAATATACCAGAAGTTCATTCTAGAACAATTAATGATTTCTTTGGCTTGACATCTTGAAACCAGTAAAATTCTGGGAAGTAAAAGAAGTATCTGTTTAAACACACACATCCAGGAGGGTGAGGTTGCTTGGGTTTAAAATTTATTTTCAATGTCTTTGAGAAATAGATATCAGTATTCAAATTTTGGTAACTTTTTGGTAGCTGTGGTGGACTAAATGGTATGGTACAAACATGGTATGACTAGTAAAGAATATTGTCTTTCATTTGAAGAATGAGTATTTGGGAAGAAGAAAAAAAGCAACCTGATAATGAATCATCGAAAGAGCTAAGAATTGTTTCAGGAGGAGTACCCACAGAAGAGGTTTTGTCAGAATACACTGCAGAGGAGTATCTTGAGAAATACTTGTTTTCCATTATTCTTGTAGACCATGAAGCATCCTTTCTCTAAGAAAAATTATTTCAGTTGGGAAACAACCATTTACGTCTGCCTGTTCTCTGGTTTGGGTTGTTCTAGCACCCCTGGTCATACATTTGAGCAACTCTCAAACTGTCAGAGTAACCTCCTGGCGCACAAGTACCCAGTGTCAGTCTCTTCCCAGGGACAAACAGACCATTAGTCCTTTGTGAGCACAACGAACGCTCGGATCAGAGCGTCATTTCAAACCCTGGAAGCAGAAACTGTGCCAAGAAGAGTCAAATCTTTGTTAGGAGTCCCTTGTAGCAGGTTACTGCTTTGCTTTAAACATCTCTTGGACAAATCCCTGCTACATTCAGGGTCTCTTCTTTCATATGTATTTTATGTTTGCACTCACTAGATTATCTAATCTCTCCACGGCAGGCACAGACCTTCACCTGGTTATGTCCAAACTGAGCCCAATATCTTGTGTTGGAAACAGAACCAAAACATAAAAGAAGATAATGCTCCAATTATAACTGACTTTAGTAACAAGCAGCCACTTTTATCCTCTCCATCTTTTGTTAGACACCACACAACAATCAGATACGTAAGATCTGAATTTGAAGAAAAAGTTTGAAAAAAATTGAAAAAAAATGCAGCCCAGAAACCCCCCCACCCCCTGGGCAGCATCCCCAGCCCCATGGCCAGCAGGGTGAGGGGGGGATTCTGCCCCTCTGCTCCGCTCTGGGGAGACACCCCCCAGTGCTGCCTCCAGCTCTGGGGCCACCAACATCAGAAGGACATGGAGCTGTTGGAGCGGGGCCAGAGGAGGCCCCGGAGATGCTGGGAGGGCTGGAGCCCCTCTGCTGGGAGGGGGGGCTGAGAGAGTTGGGGGGTTCAGCCTGGAGAAGAGAAGGCTCCTGGGGAGACCTTGGAGCCCCTTCCAGTCCCCTAAGGGGCTCCAGGAAAGATGGGGAGGGACTCTGGATGAGGGAGGGGAGCCCTAGGAGGAGGGGGAGGCTCCAGGAAAGCTGGGGAGGGACTCTGGATGAGGGAGGGGAGCCCTAGGAGGAGGGGGAAGGGTTTGACCCTGAAAGAGGGGAGATGGAGCTGAGCTGTGGGGAAGAACTTGTTTGGTGTGAGGGTGGTGAGAGCCTGGCCCAGGTTGCCCAGAGAAGCTGTGGCTGCCCCATCCCTGGAGGGGTTCAAGGGCAGGTTGGAGGGGGCTTGGAGCAACCTGGGCTGGTGGGAGGTGTCCCTGCCCAGGGCAGGGGGTGGCACTGGGGGAGCTTTCAGGCCCCTTCCAACCCAAACCATTCTATGATTTTATGAAAGAGAAACAATGCTGTTGGTGTATTGGTGACTGCAGAGCCCAGAACGTTGCATTTCTCTCTGGGCAGTCCCCACACACCAGCAGAACTGCTCACATCAGCCTGTCCATGGTAAGAAAATGCAAGCACTTTGCAAAGTCTCAGGACAAGGGTGAGCACGGGTGCAGTCCCCCTTGAATTGTTTTATAGTACACCAGGTATCTACTGCTTGGGGTTTACACCAGAATAGCTAGAGGCATGTAATTACACCAACATATGTTTTGTACAGAGACAGATTTACTTTCAGTTAGAGGAATAAAATCCCAAATCACTCTTAGGTAACACTTAAGATTCTGCATGGGCTCCCCACAGCAAAGTCAGGCAGCAGTGGCAGAGCTGGGATCCATTACACGTCCCTGCACCAGCGTGCCCACCTCTCACCCTCCTGTCTCCCCTTCACTTGGCATTTTAGCTGAAGCACCAATGAGTCATCAGTCGCTGTAATGGGATCAGCAAAAGGCAACCAGTTGCAGGCTCCACCTTCATCCTCACAAAAGAAGAATTCAGTAACAGGAGAAATGCATCTATTTTCAGGATTGCTTCCCAAGATGTTGTACTAGTCTCGGAGCATCACTCGCCCCTGTACCTGCTCCGAAGAGGAGGAAAGTGTGATGAGCCCCCAGCACACCCAGCACAGCCTGAGAGTGACTCACTCTGCTATGTTCAGGTAGCCACAGGACGCCACGGCGTGGAGAGGGGTCCAGCCCTCGTTATCCTGCTGGTTCACATTGGCTCCGTTCTCTACAAGGAACTTCACCATGTCCAGGTTCTCATCTATACAGGCCTGAGGGAGAAGGGGAGGGGGGACACACAGGGGAGGGAGGGATTGAAGAGAAAAGGAAGAAAAAAGAAGAAGGTGTTAGTGTTCAATCAGGCGTAGAGCCTTCATGTGCAGTTTACTGGCAGCAGGCAATTCCTGGGCTGAGTTTCCCACGCTGGGAGCTGGCACTTCTTAAAACTTCAGGTAGCATGAATTGGGGAACTAAAATAAATTAATTTCAGAACTTTCAAAAATTAATTGTAACTCAGAGAGTTCCCAGGTGGACAAATCTCTAAATCTGCTCAAGCTTTACTTCTCACCAATTGATCCGTTTCCTCCCTCTCTCCCACACTGTCACCTCCCTGGAGCGGGGACGTGCTGTCAAGTTCTATATCTGTATTACTTTCAGGCACAGCATCAAATTCCTCTAAGCAAGGCAAGCTATGTATTTATTTGGATTACATTGTTCCCTCAAAATGTCAATGAAATAACGTCATAACAATGAATGAAATGAGATATCACTAGTGGTAGGGACGAGCTCAAGAAGCCCGACTGAAGCAGACCATCCTGGATTTTGCCCTTGACAGATTTAACCACAGCAAAAGCAGCATATTAGAGAAGTTAATAACTTCTTTATTCAGCAGTATCTATTCATTTTCCTGAGCATAACAAAGCACAACTTCCCCTGTCAGCCCCACAGACCCTGTGAGCTACTGAAGGGAAGGACAACCCTTTATTAACCGCTGCTTTCATTCCAGAGCCTGCATTCACAGAGACCTGCTTTGAAGCTGCCAGAAGAAGACCTAGCTGGATTTTCAAGTCTCTGTGCTTCTGTTGGGTGGAATTCCTCCTTCCTCAAATTCCTGGCTACAGCACGTTCTGCGTTGCATTTACAGTTCACTGGAGGCTGCTATTTAAGGATGAGCTGGCAATTTAATACATACATCCAAATGCATGTGCCTCAGCTGGGAAGCACCAAACACGAGCAGGAGGGGAAGGACTGGCTGTTTCTGCATGTCCAGCTACAGGCAGGAACCTAGATCCTCATTACTAGAGAGAGAATCAGCTTGGTCAAAATTCCTCCAAAATCATATATATTCTTTTATATAGCTCAATGTGGGCACATCTATCAGCTACAGCAGTCAGATGACTTCCAGATGATCATTCTTCTAAAATGAGCAACACTGACTACCCATTCCTATCCCAGCAAGTAATGGAAATGAGGAAATTGTCTCTAATCAACACCCCCCACCCCCAAAAGAGACAATCCTACGTTATCTAACACGTTTATCTGCCCTGCACTGCTTATCTGAAAGCAGAGCCGTGCCCTGCGCCAGGACCCCCAGCCCCTGCTATTGCTGCAGCAACTGCAAATCCCACAGCAGCCCCTTACCCCGCACACACGACTCTCTGCTCGGTTCCCAAGCCATGTGAAAGGCTACCTGTGAACTTAAAAAGCAAAAACATTTATACCTCTTGCCCCTAAGGAAGCATGGCCCAGAAAACTGACTCCTGTCACGGTTCCTTGGGGGTTACATCTCCAGTGGTAGGAAGGGATGTCCCCGGAACAGCATCAAGCACCCACGTCCAGCCCATGCCCATGCTGCACCTTTCCTTGCTCTGTTTCAGACTGGTTTAATAAGATTAAACTCTTTGCCAGAAAAGCACAATCACAATTCTAGAAATAGTTTACTTCGGGGACTGCTCCAAACCCAGAATGGATGAGACTGCCCCTGGGCTGGCTCCATCCACCCTGCCCAGTCCATGGACATTCTCCCACCTTCCAGTAGAAACCAGCTTCACCCTGTAAACCCAGCTCTAGGGAACCTTCCTTATATTATTTCAGGCATGAGAAACTGGAAAAAAACCCAACAACTCAAACCAAAAATACTAGGGATTGAAGAGCATCGCACTGAGGTCAGAGGAGTCCCAGGTCCCAGCAGGATGGGGTAGGACACGGTCAGGTCTGAGCAGAGCAGACACGAACCAGGTTCCACCACGAGTCTCAGGAGCAAGGTTTGCTCCTTTTACTCTTTTATTTAGATCGTCTGGGTCCAACCTCCTCCTCAAAGCTGGGCTAAGTCTGATGTCAGACCAGGGTGCTCAGGGGCTGCTCCAGCTGGTTTTTACTGCCTGTGGGGATGGAGACCCCCTGGCTGGTGTGGGCTCCTGTCCCAGGGCTGCAACATCCTCTTGGTGGGGAATTTTTCTTACTATTTTTCTTGCTGCAGCTCACACCCCCGGCTGCAGCAGCACAGATCTTCCCTCCAAGTCCCAGCAGGTGAGAGAGGAAACACCAGCCAAATATTCCAACTGCAGAGAGGAACTATCATGTGCCCAACACACACAGGATTCATTTTAAGGCATATTCTAGAAGGGACACATTCCTGTTTTCCATAACCCTGCAAACTACACCAACAAATCTGTTAGTGGCTTCTGTCTGTAACAGGGCATTCAAATGCAGTGGGAAGGTGAAGTGTGACACACAGAGAGGAGGACACAGACACACACAGCAACATCATAATCCTTTTCCAGTTCAAGGAGTGATTTTTGGGGAATTCGATTCTGAGCCTGCACAACTCAGAGCTAATCTGTACTTTCTTGCCACCCATATTTATTGTCATATACTTCAAGTTTTCCCCCAACACATCACAAACAAATTGCACTTACAACCTTATTGATGACTTATTTACGTTTTGACCCGGGAACACAACCACAATAGCTCACTTTCTAAAGAAAACTGACTTCATCTAGAAATGGATTGCTCCAAGAATAGCCAAGAAAAGTCCGCCCACGCAGTGGTTTCTCTGGAGCACAGTCACTTCTGCCTGACTAAAGAATTTTAGCCTCAAAAAAGAATTTTATCAGCGCGGCTGTGACAAAGCAGCGCAGAGATGGCCGGGCCTGGGCACAATCACTGCTCTGCTCTATTGGGTTACACGTTACCTGCAGCCTCAGTGTAAATCTAAATTTAGACTGAAGAATGTCTTTATGTTGTAAGCCTTGTACATATTTGATAGAGAATTATATTTACATTATATCACTTAAACCACGCAAATACACCCACTGCATCTGCACATACTGGGAATCGGCCAGGAGAGAGGACCAGTTCTTGACCAAGCCACTGGATATACTGGACTCTAAAATTAAATGTGTGTTTAGATGCATAAAAGAGCCCCCTCTTCCCCCCGCCTCCTCCTTTTAAATTTCTGCCTGTTATTGGCCTCGTCGTTCTGCTGGCCCCATCTCGCGTGGTTCCTATGGAATGCAGGCTGGAAACAGGAGGGATAATGGGATCAAACCCCACCTGTTCCCACCCCGAGATCTGCAGTAATGTGACTCGCCTGGCTCCTGAGGAGATAAAACAATGACAAAGTGACAAAGCTACACGGGTGCTGACAACAGCAGGCACTCGCCAGGGAACCATAACCCATTCCACGCTCACCACTTGCCTTTGCCACGAGGACAGAGTCAAGCACAAAGGTGTATTGAACGGAGCAGCGAGGGATTCTTTAATATCAAAGAAAAATAACCCCCACCCTTCTGCACCAATGTGTCACGAAAAACTGCTGTGCAAGTTATGTCACCAAGCAATGTGACACTGCTTGGCAAATATTTATTTCAGTATATTAGTGAGTGACACATCAGAATAGAAATGAGCCCAGAGCTGAGTAACAGGAACAGATTTTTAAATGAATCGAGGCTGCATTACAAGGCCAAGTGCTGGGTCCTGCACTTGGGTCACACCATCCCCATGGATGATACAGGTTCGGGGCAGAGTGGCTGGAGCTGCCTGGTGGAAAAGGACCTGGGGGTGTTGGTTGACTGTCGGCTGAACAGGAGCCAGCAGTGTGCCCAGGTGGCCAAGGAGGCCAACAGCATCCTGGCCTGTGTCAGGAACAGCGTGGGGAGTAGGACTCGGGAGGTGATCATCCCCCTGGACTGGGCACTGGTGAGGCCCCACCTCGAGGGCTGTCTCGTGTTTTGGACCCCTCACCACAAAAAAGGAGGCTGAGGGGAGACCTTCTCGCTCTCTCCTCCTGAAAGGAGGGTGTAGCCAGGGGGGGTCGGTCTCTTCTCCCAAGTCACAGGCGGTGGGACGAGAGGAAACGGCCTCAAGTTGCACCAGGGAAGGTTCAGATTGAATACTGGGAAAAATTTTTCCATGGAACAGGTTATTAAACATTGAAATGGGCTGCCCAGGGAAGGGGTTGAGGCCCCATCCCTGGAGGGATTCAAAAGACATAGTGCTTAGAGCCATGGGTTAGTGATGGTTTTTATCAGAGTTAGGTTGATGGCTGGACTCGATGATCTGAAAGGTCCCTTCCAACCCAGACAATTCTATGATTCTAACATCAGTAGGTGCATCATCTCATCTGCCTCAAATATCCAAATGCAAGAATTTTTTGCATTTTTATAATATTACATAACACTAATCATACTGGCCAAAATTTGAACGAGTGAGGTGGAGAAGGAGTCTCAGAAAATTTGATAAACAGAGGCACTGAATAACCCCTGTTCAGTTCTGAAAACCTCGTCATTCCCTCATGTAAGAAACTATCAGGCACAGGATTATTTACTTCATTTTTTAGTCAGATGCCCTGAAAGAACACACTGCTTATATGTTAATATGCTCTGACATACTTAACACCTCTTAGAGCAATAATAATGAGGCCAACAATTGGGATAATGAGAAAAACTGGTAATTTCTAAAGCTCTTCTAAACTTTGAGAACTTTAGAAAACACGTATAAAAGTTATGACAGATTAAATGGTAGCTTTTAGGGATTGCAATATATTTCTGTGTATACTTTTAAACTATCAACCAATTAACACATATTGTCACAGAATTCATACTTGCACACACATGAATGGTACTAATACTGTCACAGATGACATTTTACCAAGGTATAAATTAAAGAACAGCAATTCTCACTGTTTAGAAGTTCTCGGGGCACACACTTGCCCAGCTCAAATTTTTGAGAGCCTTGACTGCTGCTACCCCTCCAGAAAATCCTGCTTTGTGGTGCACATCTGCCAAAATGAAGCACTGCAAAACACCAGGGAAGAAAACCACATTTGCTGAGCTCCAGAAGGTAAAGCTCATCTTCTGGGTGAGCGAAGGGGGTTACCTGAGGTTACTGGAGGAAGGAGAAGAGGACAAAGAGGAAGTAAAAGGGGGAGATGTGTCCTCTTTTTAGTACTATTAATCCTCTAACCTTAAATTTAGGAGAGTGGATAAGTTTAGTAACCCGAGAGGATCTATCGCTATGCAAAGTTCTCCTCTTTTATTTGATAGAGCGTTCCTTGGAACATTGTAAGAATAACTACGTGGGAGAGCAACATTGCAGAGCAGCCACCGGCCCCGCCAACCCCAGGGGGAGGAAAGAAAGTCAAAAAAAGTTGGTTGAGAAGTAACATTGTTTTTTCAGTAGATAGTTATTTAATGTGAGGAAACACTCTCTCCCCTGAAATACACCTGAAAATTGCTTTGCATAAAGAAAAATACTTCGTTCAATTTTAGGCACCGCTGGCCCTCAGCTGTTTGGTCACATCTGTAGAAGGGGCTAAAAGCAAGGTTAACTGCACAGCACAGCATTTTTGCCTCTAATTTTTTAATTCCTTATCTTCTTTCTCTGTAAAAGATATAATCCCCCCTTCGAGGCAATGAGACAGGGTGGGAGCCTGCGGTGACCATCCTCCCCTCTCATCAGAGATCCTCAGCAGCAGAACCTCTTGCCACCTGTGCATTTTCCTTGGCAGCTGGTTGTCTCCGAGTGTTTCTGGAACGGCACTAACGCAGGACAGTTTTCAGTGTCTTTGGTGCAAACTGCACCCGGTGCCCAGAATTACCCACTGACCGCTCAAAGAAAGTTGGCTCATCCCAGTTAAATCCCGGGCAGCGCTGGGCGAGACTCCATCCCCAGCTCACGGCATTTTCCAGCTCCTGGCAGGGGACCAGCATTTAGCAGTTTTTCCATAGGGAGGAAGTGCTCAGTTTCTAAAATTTGCAGATACCGCACATTAGCTTCCCCCTCTTGGATAACAGGTGGAGCCCTTTGCAGCCAGGGACACGCACAGCATAATTTATTTTTTTTTGCCAGCAGCTATTGCCAAGCCATTCTTCTCTCAAGCGTGAAGTTTACATTACAGTAACAGGACGGGGGACACCAGGAAACGTTACAGAACAACCCTGCAAAGCTCTGCTCCTCTGGCAGGGCTCGGTCAACAACCAGACAAAATCTGATCTTTATCTTGAATGGAACCTCGTTATTGTAATAGCACTGTTGGTGTTTGTGCCTTCCGTGGAGCACACTGAGCACACAAGCGTCGTTCCAACATGGGTGACGCGACAGCTCCGGCCACCACCAAGGCCTCTGTTTGCAGATCTGTGGGCATCCCCCCGGGATGGGGAGGAGGGGGATCAGGGAGTGACAGGAGCCAGACGGGATGAGACTGGAGGGTTCTGAGGACCAAGAACCGAGCTCCAGCGAGGTGCAAACAGCAAAATACTGTTCACTGTCCAGGGGGTGGGTCACATTCAGCAAACCCCAGCCCGGGGCTGGCGTTACATTCCCTCTATATAATGATAGCAGGGAGGGGAGCAACTGAACTGCCTGACAAATTCCTAAGAAGTTGCTTGGGATCAGCTGAGTGAAAAAAAAACCACACATCTTTTTTTTGCCTCTCCGTGGGGAAAGGGGCTGTTACAAACCCCGGAGCTGTGGCAATAATTGAAATAATTACACATCAGACACACTGCCACAGGCACCCACGGGAAGGCAACTGTTTTCTCCACGCTCTGCCCAGCGTTAGGGCAGTTTAATGTAAATACACGACCCATGTTGAGTGCAGCTGTGTCCAGGCAGAACAGTTCTCACCAGCGTTTCAGCCCTGCATCCAGCCTCTGGCCCCTTCGCTGCCGTCCCCCCGCACGAGGGGCTGGCACCGCGCACCGCAGCGCGTGGAACAGGGCTGAGCTCGGCCCAGAGCACACGGCATTTCTAAAGGCAGCCCCATTGAGTAAATATTTAGTTTACAAACAGTATGTCACATCCCCCAGTGTCATATGAGCATGTAATAAAATAGCAGCAGTGCGCATACAAGAGCTTGGAATCAAAGTCAGCCAGGAAACCTGTAATAACTGCTGCGGTTTTAATTTTGGCTATATTTAATTCCCTGGTGCTCCCTCCTTGGTTGGTCAGGATTTGAGAGACAGAACCTATGCATTCTGTGCAACCTGCTCTGGGTGGACCTGCTCTGGCAGGGGGTTGGACTAGATGATCTCCGGAGGTGCCTTCCAACCCCATGTGATTCTGTGATTTTCTCAAGGCGGAGGAAAGATGCAAGAAGGGAAAAGAAGAAAGGGCTCCACGCTGGGCTCCTGGGTCAGGTGTTTCTCCTCTGAATACACCAGTCTCGTGACAGAGCCCTTCTTGGTGGCTGCTCTGTGCAGGAGAGTGAGAATCCCGTACCCCCCCTGTGTGGGACTCCCGGGTCACCATCCTCATGGGTCCCACACAGAACCCAGACTTGGCAGCTGCACTCATCACATGGAAATACAACACATAAACTACTAACCAGACACACCCTGGCTTTTTTGAGTATTAGAGACCTCAGGTCAGTAGAGGCCATGCTTCATCTCTTCAGCCTCCCAGGAGTATCTTGGCCCATGCAAAAACAGACCGTGCTATTAAATCAGACTGCTCATGAAACCCCCAGTATTAATTCTTTTACCAGATTCTCCTCCAATCCAGAAATAGAGTGTTGATGCCATCTTCAAAGCTCTTTACACCTCCAGCCCTCCCCTGCCATGGTTTGTCTGCCTCTGTTCCATCACTGATCCTAATTTTTGTAACTTTTAAGTGAAAGTATTAATGAACACCTCTGAGATTGTTCCACACAGCCCTACAGCATTCCTGTCCCCATCTTCAGCTTTCTCCATACGTCAGTTTGCCCAGAAAACCATGTGGTGAAACAGTTTTTAGATGACGAGATCCTCAGAGCAGGGACCATCTGTAATTGTTTAAAGAGCTCCAGCTCCCAACACCCCCCAGTGCCAGTCCAGCCCAGACCAGCAGCAGACGTACCAGTGAACACTGCAGTCGGAAGGACCTCAGGAGCCTTCCTCCTCCTGCAGTGACTTGGCCCAGGCTGTGGCTGTGGGGATGTGTGGCTGTGTGTCTATCGACATATCTATATCCACATGCACACACAGACACCCATATTTATTCTATGTAAATCCAGGGAACTTCACAGCGCTGGGGAAGGACCAGTGAACACAGATTTGTGTCGTGTCCGCAGCCACTCTGATCCAGAACTGACTCACCTCCATTGTTTAGATGCTTTATTTCCCCAAGCCTCTAGTTTTCTCCTCTTGAATGATGTTCTCATGCTGGAAACCTGACCCAGACTCATTTGGGTGGCAAAGGCTGCACCACCCACGAGCTACAAAAGATTCTGCATTAGATATGGGGCGACAAAAGTGGGTTTTGTTCATACGAACCAAGCACACCCTTTCCTAACCACCAGTGGGGCTGTTTTTGACAAGATCAGACAGATCCACATCACATTCAAACTGACTAAAAGGTTTTTTTTGGGCTAAATGAAGAGCCAGAGAGTTACCGCAGTGAAAACAGGCCATAAAAAGCATTAAAAGCAGAACATTCTCTGTGTGCATGCAAACACAGCCCTGAATTCAACCCGAGACCCCCACACCAGCTCCCGTAGGTGTAAGTCCAGGTTGTCAGGTCCCTCTTGCCCCAGCCAGATGTTCCCTTGCCTTGCACAAGATTTATTTCATCCACATTTTCAAAGTGTAGAGAAACAGATGTACCCAGAGCGTGTTGACTGTCTAAGGTAGGTGGGATATATCACCCTCATGGTACCTGGCCTTTCCCACTGCCTGCAGACCCCCATAAAGCCATTTACAGCAGGAGGAGATGAATCCCACCTTCAATGACTTACCAGCAGGCACATGAGCCACCTCCAAGAGCCAAGATTTACCAGGTCGCTCCTTAACCTGAGGTGTGAGATGGTTTTCTTTACCACAACCATGTGCTATACAATTAGCGCAACTAGAGCTTTTTGAGGAGTTTTAAAAATGGTTAAAGAGTTACTGCAAACCAGAGGATGGCACTGATACCAGCGGCAGCATTAACTGTTAATAGACTGGGCTGGAGGAATTAGCAGGCCAGTTAAGTCATGCTGTCACAACACATAGGTCACAGTCAAAGGGATTAAATGACAAGACTTACTTCTCTACTGTTCTCCTGTCATAAGTCTAAAATATATGGAACAGGGTTAGCCGGGAGAGGAGGGAGTCACTCTTCCACTGAATGCAAAGTAAGAGTAAATACATGATGTCAACACAGACTGCGAACCAGCCAGCGCTCCACAAAGGCAGGCAGAGCCCGGTGACAGCCCAAGAGCAGCAGGGTTAAATCTGGGAACACAGAGAGGGGAGTTCACAGAAAACAAAGAGAAAAGCTCTCCCAAAATAGCCCTGCAACTGTCACCACTAGCGCCTGTCAGCACTGGAAGGTATGACCTTGCCATTGTGTCTCATGATCCCCGCTCTGCTCTTAAGGGGGCATTTGTCAGAACCGGTGCTACCAAAAATTCCCCTTCCAAGTGCTCCCGTATCTCCGGCTGCTCCGACTGCGCTCGCCAGGGATGTGGGAACAACCAACAGCTCCTACTGCTGCTCCTGCAGAAACACTCCTGTACCCCCCCCTTCTCTCTTCTCAGCCCTGGCTTTAGGGGGCCCTTACGGCTGCCACATCCCGCACGGGCACTTCTGTGCCATCAACCTGGGTTTAAAATCTTCACGATTTAAAATCCTCGTGCAAATCTAATTCTGACACAATTGCATTAGAACCAGCAGAAAGAGGTAAATTCTGTTTTAAAGAGAGCAAGGGGAAAGGGAGGAAAATGGGATAAAAAGGGTATTATTCATTTTCTCATCTGATTAATTAGCTGTTGCTTCACTTTTTAACAGCGGTTGAGTCATACTTCTCATGTAAGCAGGAAAGAAATATGGATGTCAGATTTTTCCATTGGAATAAACCCCACAACAACTACAAGTACTCAGCAGTACCCATGCCAGTCATCAAAAGAAACCAACAACAAATCTCTTTGAATGATTAGCACAACAAAAACGCCAGTAGAGCACAAGGGGAGAGAGGAGTACGTGCAAAGGCATAATTATTTCATGAACGTAGCATTTTCAAGATGAAATAGCAGCACGAAATGTCAGGTGGGGACCTGCTTTGAATAGAAGCCACATTTTGAAACTCTCCACGCCTTTATACAAGTGCGGGGAACATCACCTTATTTAAAAGGAGGTGGATGTAAATATCTACCGCACCAGGCTATGGAAGGCTTAGCTACACGTCTGTGAAATTCTCTGCAATTATCAGGAGTTCTGCTGCAGCCCTGGCACTGGCAGTGAGTGCCGAGGCCCCAGACTTCACCTCCCCAGGGCTGGTACATGGTCCGTGTCCAGCGAGGGGGGCTCAGGGTGGCAACGCTGCCAGCTCGGCTGCTCCGGGACAGAGGAGCCACCGCTGGAGAGAAGGGAAGGTCAGTTGGACACTCACCACTATGTTACTGAAATGGAAAGAAAACGGGAAGAAAGCTAAACTGCCCTGCTCTTACTTCTGCCAGGACGACAGGCACAGGCGTGCAGGTTTGCCATCTTTTTGCTCCTCATTTAACATTTTTAATCAAAGAGCATTTTGGCAAATGAATGAAGGTCATTCACGGAATGATCCGCAGATGAATGAAGATCGGTGAGCACCACAGCTGGAAGTATTTCACTGCACAAACAGCCACAGGGATCAGCCCCTCATGCCAGCCCCTCCGGCCTCATATTATTTGTGCTCCTACGTGTCCAGCAACCTCCCCCGAATTCACCTCTCATTCAAATAGGGCCCAATACAGTGATTTTCCACTTCCACCCTGCTTTTTCTCTCCAGCCAATGGCCTGGTTTGCCATTTGCATTCACAGACTGGAAGACGTAGCTCTGAACCAGAGACAGGCCATGTGGGACTGACTTTAAAATCCAATCTAGATTAGCATTTTACTCTCTTCCTTTTCATCATCTTCATCCCCCTAATTCCAACATGATTTTTAATACCCATTATTTCAACAGCAGTTGGAGGCTAATACTTTGTACCATCTGAGAAGAGCTGGAAATGAGTCCAGTACTTGATCAAGTGCCAACACTAAAAATAAAGTCTTTCTGTCACTAAAAAGCAGGGACTGCCAGTTTTCTAATGGGGTAGAGCAGCATTAGCTTTTCAAGTCTCACCAGTTTAGTCATTCTGACCACTAAGTATGTCATTTCTCTCCCACTCAGCCAGCGCTCTCTGGCACTGGATCAAGACAGTATATATAAATCTTGCCCTTAAATTACTGAAATTTTAGTTCCTGCCTGAAATAACTCTACGTTTCATAATTAGAAAGCTCACAAGCATTTCACTCTGGTGTGGAAAATGGAAATTCAGCTACTGCAGTAGCAACAGTGGCAACGCTGCACCTACTTAATGCGGTTCCTAAAGGCACTTTTACAATTCAAGCAAAATACATACATGCGGTTTCTGCCATCAGCTATATTACATAAACATATTCCATATTTCCAACATGCACCCTTAGATCAGCTTCAGCCAAACCAAGGTGCTCCCCAGCACCCAGGGCTGACACTTGCCCCTGAGTTGCCTTGAATGGCAACCGGAGGTCGCAAAGCAATGTGGCGAGGCCAACGCCAAATGAAGGCTAACACTGTCAATAATGGGGAAAAAATATAAATAGAACTTTTCAGCCCCTTTGGCAAGGTTACTCCTCTCACACCATACCTGCAAGAAGGGTGAGAAGAGCTGGGAAGGCATGACAGGGCACAGCAGGGCCACTCCGGGCTCCAGCAACAACCCTCTAAAGGAAGAGGCTCTCTAGGTCTTCTCGTAACTGGTCAGAGACATGGAAAAACAGCTGCAAATGGTTTTAGCTCCAGCTTGGCAAACCACAGATGAGATTTGTGTTACCTATCTATAGACCTCAAAGACAGACAGAGAAATCTCTACTGGTCACTTCAGGCTTTCTTTGCCTCTTCCACAGCAGAGCACGTTGAGCAGGCTCTGCTGGCTGAAGCCAGGGCTGCCTTCGTCCTGCCCTCTTGCACCCCCAGCCAGCAGTCCCCCGGCAAGGGCCACTGACACTCCTTTGATACCCCACTACACAGATCCAGGAGCCAAACTGGGACCAGACAAGCACTTACACTGCTATGAAAAGCATATGACAAGAGCAGCAGGAAGGGCAGGACCGAGACAGACTTAAGCTGCTCCCTAACACGAGCTGTCCTCTCCCCCGGCCAGAGTCACCCCGCGCACGGCCCAGGGAAAACTGCTGCTTCAACAGAGAAAGCACCAAAGTGACCCCAGGGCTGGTATCACTCCCACACACACCAGCTCTTCCTTGCAGACTCCAAAGCTCACATGGGGGAAGCACCATGAGCTCCTGCCAGCGCCAAGAAGTGCCCAATTAGCACTAAGCAAAGATGAAGAAAAGAATGACTTCACGCAGAAGAACCTCAACTCGTCTGCAAATGAAAAGAAAGAGGAGATCCCTTTGGTGGATTCATAGACAGTTCATTCAGAAGCAGAATCCTACCCCTGGATTTCATGCACATCATTGTCTTGCAGCCACACCAGGTTTTGTTCCAACGTCTAAGTCTCAACTTTGTGGCCAAGAAAAACAACAAAAAAAGTTGGTTTATAAAAAGAAAACCCTACACTCCATAATTCTACTTATGAATCTCGTTGCCAATGCTGCAGTGCCTGGGAAAACTGAAATTTTCTTCTTGGCAGTTACGGATTCTGATGGCTCAATGCTCTCTCAGCACCAGAGCTGTGCTCCTCGGGGCTCAGCAGAAATCACTCCCACTGAGACTGGCAGCAGCTTCCTTGGGCATTTCCCAGTCCCGTGCAACGCGGAGCCTTCAAGAGAACCAGTGGGTTTTCTGCATTTTGCCATTCTTCCTGCCCGGTACCTGACCCAGAGACCGGGACCCACCAGGGCTCCACTGCCAGGAAGTGTCCTCATTCCCAGCAGAAAAAGGCACCACCTCAATCACAGGACACAGGATTGTCTTTGATGCGTAACAAAGGAGGGAGCAGACAAAGAGGGTGCTGGATAAAGAGATCTTTCTAAGGAGGAAGTGATTCCACATTTCTTCCTCAAAGGACTGTAGCTGAGGTTTTCCCAGTGCTTCTGTTCCCAGTGCAATCACATGGATTTGCAACACCACTGAACATGGTGCAGCTTTTAGGACATGCTTTCTTTTAAATGCTAGTAAAACCTCAATATAATTTGCTATTGCAGTAGAAGCTAAGTTATATATTTTCTTAAAACATAGTGAGAAAAACCCTAACTAAACTATCAATTTAAGGTCTGGACTGTGGCTGGATTTTGAGAGTGTCAGTGAAGAAGACAGGAGCTGCCAACCCTACAACAGTCTGCAGATCTCTTCAGTAACAAACTTTCCGAGAACTCCCGATACTGGGAGAATCCCCCTCACAGGAGTTTTCAATGGCAGCTACACTTTCAGGCAGAGTTCACTTGAACTTGCCTCTATTCATGGGGAAAAAAAGAAGAACCAAAAGAAACAAACAATTGACACTATTAGGGTTGCTCAATCCACAGGAAAGTGTCTTGGTTTGTTGATTGTTGTTTTGGTTTTTTTTAATCCTGTTGGAAACAAACTAAAGCAAATCTCAGCACGGCCACCAGTAACAAAATCCTTCATGGTGGGTTTCTGAGCACACCAGCCTCCTGCTGCCACCATCAGCACAACCAGAGGCCAGGGACTCTGTTCCAGTGACGCCCATGGAAAGAGAGAGATGGTGGCCAACACCATGCTGAGAAGAAGTGATCTATTAAAGAAAGCGACCTGTAGAATAAGGTCACCAAGAGGGACAAGTGCTGCTTGAATGATAGCTCCTTGCCAGAGCCGTGCAGGGCCCCTGTCAGCCAGTAACCGAGCACTGCAAGGCATCAAGGACACCGACGGGCACAGAACTCATCACAGCAGGACACCAGATCTCCTGCTGGTCTTGTGCAATGTGGAGCCTTCCTGTTCCAGAGAACCAGTGGGTTTTCTGCATTTTGCCATTCTTCCTGCCCGGTACCTGACCCAGAGACCAGGATCCACCAGGGCTCCACTGCCAGGAAGTGTCCTCATTCCCAGCAGAAAAAGGCACCACCTCAATCACAGGACACAGGATTGTCTTTGATGCGTAACAAAGGACGGGGCAGACAAAGAGGGTGCTGGATAAAGAGATCTTTCTAAGGAGGAAGTGATTCCACATTTCTTCCTCAAAGGACTGTAGCTGAGGTTTTCCCAGTGCTTCTGTTCCCAGTGCAATCACATGGATTTGCAACACCACTGAACATGGTGCAGCTTTTAGGACATGCTTTCTTTTAAATGCTAGTAAAACCTCAATATAATTTGCTATTGCAGTAGAAGCTAAGTTATATATTTTCTTAAAACATAGTGAGAAAACCCCTAACTAAACTATCAATTTAAGGTCTGGACTGTGGCTGGATTTTGAGAGTGTCAGTGAAGAAGACAGGAGCTGCCAACCCTACAACAGTCTGCAGATCTCTTCAGTAACAAACTTTCCGAGAACTCCCGATACTGGGAGAATCCCCCTCACAGGAGTTTTCAATGGCAGCTACACTTTCAGGCAGAGTTCACTTGAACTTGCCTCTATTCATGGGGAAAAAAAGAAGAACCAAAAGAAACAAACAATTGACACTATTAGGGTTGCTCAATCCACAGGAAAGTGTCTTGGTTTGTTGATTGTTGTTTTGGTTTTTTTTAATCCTGTTGGAAACAAACTAAAGCAAATCTCAGCACGGCCACCAGTAACAAAATCCTTCATGGTGGGTTTCTGAGCACACCAGCCTCCTGCTGCCACCACCAGCACAACCAGAGGCCAGGGACTCTGTTCCAGTGACGCCCATGGAAAGAGAGAGATGGTGGCCAACACCATGCTGAGAAGAAGTGATCTATTAAAGAAAGCGACCTGTAGAATAAGGTCACCAAGAGGGACAAGTGCTGCTTGAATGATAGCTCCTTGCCAGAGCCGTGCAGGGCCCCTGTCAGCCAGTAACCGAGCACTGCAAGGCATCAAGGACACCGACGGGCACAGAACTCATCACAGCAGGACACCAGATCTCCTGCTGGTCTGAAAGATGGACACAACTAAGGTGTCAACTTTCCCCAGTGACATTAATGATGTTTTGAGTCTAATTAAGACCTGTGATCAAGGAAATAGAGACCTGATGCAAACTTTGATGTTTTCACAAGAGCAAGGTGGGCCCAGTTACTTGCTCGATGCCGCGCTCGTGCCCCACGTGGTTCAGATACTGGCAGCCTGGTGTGAACTCCCGATGGAGAGCTCGGTCAGGACCTTCCCAGTGTCACACAGCCCTGGGCAGCACGTGCTGAAAAAAGGGATGCAGCCAGAAAGGGCAGAGCAACAAACGTGCCCAGCAGAGGGAGGAATGTTGGGGCAGAGCAAACTCCCCACCTGTACCTGCCAGGTACAGAGGCAGAGCCAGGCACTGACCCAGCTCCCAGCTGAACCACAGCCATTGCTCAGCCTAAAGAAGAACAAAACCCAGAGGAAGCCCAGCCAGAGGATGGTGATGTCTGTGTTTATTGCACTGTGCCACCTGTGTGTCAGTGCCTTGTGGGTGGGTGGCACAGGCAGCCCTCACATACAAGTGCCATAACCTGGAGAGGCACCAGGAGAAATTTAGGAGAGGACAAGGCTTGTTGACAAAGCCCCACTTCCAGAGCCATGAAACAGTCTCAGTTCTGAGTGCATCACCCCATTTCTGCTGAAGAGGGAAGAGACACAGAAGCATCATGCAGGAGGACTTTCAGAGGTATCACAATGCAGCCCCATCTCTGCACCAGCTGTGATGGAAGAGCTCAAGGGAGGAAGCAGTGAGCTGATGGCTGGGAGAGCAATCCTGCAGAACACTGAATCCCAGGATGGTTTGTGTTGGAAGGGACCTTAAAGACCATCCAGTGCAGGGACACCTCCCACCAGACCAAGGCTTAAAGCCCTGTCCAATCTGGCCTTGAACACCTCCAGGGATGGGGCAGCCACAGCTTCTCTGGCCAACCTGGGCCAGGCTCTCACCACCCTCACACCAAACAAGTTCTTCCCCACAGCTCAGCTCCATCTCCCCTCTTTCAGTTGAAGCCATTACCCCTCATCCTATCACTACATGCCCTTGTGACAAGTCCCTCCCCAGCTTTCCTGGAGCCCCTTGAGGGACTGGAAGGGGCTCCAAGGTCTCCCTGGAGCCTTCTCTTCTCCAGGCTAAAACCCCCCAACTCTCTCAGCCCCCCCTCCCAGCAGAGGGGCTCCAGCCCTCCCAGCATCTCCGGGGCCTCCTCTGGCCCCGCTCCAACAGCTCCATGTCCTTCTGCTGGTGGTGGCCCCAGAGCTGGAGGCAGCATTGCAGGGGGGTCCCCCCAGAGCGGAGCAGAGGGGCAGAATCCCCCCCTCACCCTGCTGGCCACGGGGCTGGGGATGAGCCCAGGGGGCAGGAGGCTGCTCCTCAGGGCTGCTCTCCATCCATGGGTCTGTCTCACTGGGAACATGACCACACGTCCCCAGGCCCATGGACACACCCCTGATTTCAGGCTGGGTTCCCGGCACGAAGCAAGACCAAGGCCACGAGCAAGTGATTTTGTGCCGCAGACAGCTTGGGGGGTGACAGCCGTGGACTGAGTGGTGTCCTGGCTGCTGGAGGCACGACAGACACACAGCCAGGAGAGGCTCGAGAACCAAAATGGCTTGTGTCAGGAGGTTGGACAGTAGCATTTCTTGTGTATCACTCCTGGAAATCACATCACAGGTATGTCTAGGACCAGGCAAATGGGTAAGTAGCAAGTGTCTCAATGTATGGCTGAGATCAAAAGGAGGAGTCATTGGGAAGGTAAGAACTCCTGGAACAGGTAGAGATCTTACCAAATCCAAAAAGAACCAATATATTAATGGATGGTATAATACACAATAGCAGACATATGGGAAATTGGGATACTTTGGAAAAGAGCCACCAAGGCTTTTACAGAGGGAAGTCATAGGACAAAGCCCCTGGAGTCCTCCAAAGAATAAATAAGGTAAATAAATAATAAATAAGGTAAAGAAGAACCAAGGTAAGGGAGATTCAGGTGATACAACCCACAGGGACCTCCTAAAGGCTTCTCACAAAGCCCCTCAGCAAGGCTCCTAAAGACACTGAATTACACGGGTAAGAGGGAAGATCATTGCATGATTAAATGAATTTTCATGATGGGGAGACCAGAATACATAAAAGATTTTCTTCCTGGAGATCTCTGCAGAAATCTTTCCTCATTCTGCCAGATGTATGAAATAACGACCTGGAAGATGAAACTACTCAAGGGGGTAAAGAAAAGGATGAACTTCAAGAAGAATCTTAAAATCCTAAGCAACTGGTGATAAAATGGCAGATGAAATTCAATGCAGATCACTGTAGAGTGAATCACAGGCAAAAAATACACCTAACGTCATATAACAGTGAAAGGCTCTGAGCTTATTACTGCCATTCAGAAAAAAGCTCTTAGGATTATAACAAATAGCTGTAGGAAAACACCATCTCCAGCCTCAGAAATGATAGCAAATTCTAGAAATTATTTGGAATGGAACAAAACAAACCAGAAAACACCATGAGGCCCCTGTGTAATGGTGTACTAGATTTTCAGTATCATAAGAAATTCTAGTCTCTACAACTAAAGGTGATGTAGACATGAATGGAACATGAATTAGAAAAAGCTTAACTTTAAAAAATGGAGGAAAAAACCCAATAGCCCCCAAACAACTTTTCCCATTTTCCAAAAGCATTTCTGCTGTGGCATCACAAATATGGTTTATGGTATTTGTAGGGCACCACAGAAATAAACAATTCTTTGGGGAAAACAAAAAGAAAGCTGGCTAAAAAGACTCAGAAAGATAAGAAGAGAACAAGCTGTAAAAGGTTTGGGCAAAGCAGGAGGCTGCATCTCCATCTGCCCCACGCTCTGGTGGAACCTCGGCCCAGCGCAGCAGTCCTGGCCGGGATATGGTCGTGAGGAGAGCACAGGACTCAGCCCAGCTGGAGAAACCTTGAGCCTCTGTAAACACCCCTCTGAAAGTTTCATCAGCACAGACTAACGAGGCCAACTGGTCAACTAAAACATAGAAACAGAGATCATGTTGTACCAGGGTGAGATGAAAGCACAGCGGAGAAGGTGGAGAGCTCCAGGGAACAGAGCCAGGCTCCGAGTGCTCCTGACACAAAGAGAAGCAGGAAAATCCCTGCACTGAGATGCGGGAGATGGTGGGAGATGTCTGAAGGCAAAAAAAAGGCCAAAAAGGCCCACGTAGCAGATGGGTCACTGACTCAATACCCACTGGGACCACCACGCTGCTGTGTGTGTCACCAGTCCTGTGAGGACAACTCTGCTCCTGCCGGGTCTTGGCCACCACGTCACGTCAGCTCCCACAGCTCCCCCGCTACAGGGAGCACGCTCTTGCTCAGGGTCTTCATCTCTCAAAGCAACATTTACTAAATATATTGTTACAGCATTAATGATCGGCACCATCACTTCTAATTTTGCTTTACCATCCCCTCATCTCCGTCCCCCCTGGGTAATTAGGGCTCGGCAGAATGACTCAGTGGGTGCTGCCAAAGAAGAAAGCAAATCTCATTCTGCAGTACATTACAGACAACTGCTGGTGGTAAGGTCCCGAGGAAAATTATTCTTGGGCTGGAGGGATCTCCACTTAAGTATCACACTCAATTTGAAAGCAACAGACTCCTAAGAAGGCCAGAGGAGAACAACAAGGCTCACTGAGTTTAGGAGAACATCAGCTAGATGGAACATCTAGTTCCATCTAGTTCCAGTTTAGAAGAACATCAACAGGAAAGGTGAAATAAAACCAGCTTCATGGTACCTAGGTAAAATAAAATAAATAAAGTTTGAGGAGAACACAGTCTAGCAGTCGTGAGAAGGCTGTTCTGCAAGGGAAGCAATTGCAACCAGAGGCAAACAAAGAATTCAGTTTCATTTGGAAGAAAGCGGAATTGGGTCAAACACTGAGAAATGCTTCCCGACTGCTCAGGGTGCCAGCGCTGGCACCGGCTGCCAAGGGGGTGCAGACGAGCTCCTCCTGAAGATGTTTAGGAAGGGATTAGTTGTCTGTCTTTTGGAAAAAGCTCTGATAAGCCCAGTCATGCCTTAGCGCAGAGGATGGGGCCAGAAGGTCTTCTGTGATCCCTTCCAGCCATGCATTGGTAACTACCACAGCAGCCTGCTCTCACCAGCACAGACTGGGCTTCTCAGACTGGTCTGAGGAACAGCAAATGACAAAAAGCCAAATGAATGGTGGAGGAAGAGACACAGCTTTCAACATCCCACAACAGAAATAGAACCATCAAAGCACTGCTCAAAGAGCCAGAGGATTAGGAGAGCAGCTTAGATAGACTGGAGAAGGGGTAGGTGCGAACCACTCGCTGAGAGCAGGCCATAGCAACAAATAAAAATAATAATAACAATAAAAAAAGAGCTGGTAGTTTTGTCAACAACAGGTATCCCCAGATCTCCAAGGCTCTGAGGGTTTCATCACCACAGCACCCTATTTAAAAGATACCCCTGGAATCACATTACATTAAAATGTCTTCTTTTCCCTAATGCAGCAGTTCTTCTTTTGGACAGGGCTTGAATTTTTAAGTGACTAGCAAAATTTGCAGGAAGCTGGGCATAATGTCAGCACATGGATTCCCTCCCAATGACTACAATCAATTCTTTGTTCCTTGCTCACTTTCTGCAACACTGAACAATTTTCTTAAAGATTAACAGCAGCTAAACCAAATGGCAAAGAACGGATTTTGCGGCGGGACTGAGCTGTGGGCTGAAGACAAGCCAATACTGGAAACAGCTATAAGACAATATTTGGCCATAAGCAGAAGGCTCCTTCTATAGCAGCTATTAATAAGGGATCAAAAATAACTCCTGCAATATGCTCTGAAGTTCAAGCCCTGGCTCTGCTGACATACAGGTTGGCACCGTCCTGAAGTCTCTCATCAAGAGACAGACAAATTCACCACTTATCTTCTCCAGCGTGAGGGAATGCTTGTTCAGAATAACTCCGGTGATATCAATTTAAAAGACAAGCCATTTAGGGCTGCGAAGGTCAAATTCTGTTTGTCAGTCACCCAAGACAGAAGAAAAAAAAAAAGCCAGTGCAAACAGCAAAGTGAAGATGAAATCCATCCTTTGCAAAAACATCTCGATTCTGCCTTCAGTCAGACACAGGAGTTTGGGCTGCTGCAAGCCAGGAATAGAAAAAGGCTCCAAAACTCCTGGATTAGCAAGGCAATACCCCCTACATATACATATTCTTTCTTCTAGTTTAGAGGATGCTATGAAATATAATCTTCATGCCACAGCAGCAAGTTACCCAAAAATTCAGTAAAATTGCCTATTAAATATAACGCATAATTGCCCACCACTTATACAATATAGTATTACTGCCCCTTCTAAAAACTGCTGGATTTTCATTTTAAAGCCATTGCTCCAATATTTGAGAAGGTATTTGGCCTTAATAATTCTCCCCTATCTTATTTCTTGACTCTAATCTGTAATAAATAATACCTTTTTAATTATTCTTTATATCACAGGGGGAGCCTTCTGGCACACTATCCCAGAGCCTGGCAATCTGTAGCTTAACTTCCAGAGCGAGAATTTATACCCATCGAAGCTTTTGGCACCGGTTATGTCCTAAAGCAATTAGTTCCACAGCTGCATTTTACCCTGGCTGAAAAAAATATTTATTTTAAAATTCTGATGTCCTTTAATTCTGCCTTGTGGGGAAAAAGCAAACACTCCTAATCACACCTTACATATAATTTCGGATACCTCTATCATATCCCTGCTTGTGGCTTTCCACCAGTCAGAAAGAATCGGAGACACTTCTGATCTCTCCCTGTACAGAAGCCACCCCGCGACTTTGATCCCCTCACTGTTATTTTCCATATCTTTCTATTGATTACATTTTTGCAGATGGTAGAAAGCAAGCACATACTAATCTACAGCTGGGCAGCACATGCACTCATACTGGCTGTATGACTTCTATTTATTTATTCCTTTCTTAATAATTCCTCGCATTTGATTTGCTTTCTCACCCACTGCAGTACTTCCATGCTGTCACAGTAAATCCCCAGAAAACCTTTTCCAGCCTGTAACAGCTGGACTGGAATCCTCTGCTTCCCCATAAACATTACTTTCTCAGTTACTGACCAAATTTTGCCAGCCATTTTATCAGCCAATTAACCAGTGTCATGGAACCCCTCATTGTCAGCTTTCATTTCATTATCCTGAATATTGAGCACCATCAACAAGCTGTTATCTCACTCTTTATTTCCTTTCCCATCTCACCTGGGTGTGCAGAGTAGCACGGATTCCAGGGGAGATGCACAGGGTAACTCCCCTTCCGCTGTAAACTGATCTTTTACTCAGCCTTTGCTTTCTCTCTTTCAGACAGTAATTAATCAATTATAAAATCTCTTTTTATTTCACAGCAGCTTTGTTTCTTAGGGCTTCCTTCCTTCCTAAGAAAGCTTGTCAAAAGCATTTTGGAAACCCAAATGTACCACCTCAACCAGGTCTCTCCTCTCCACGTGCCCATGGACTCCTCTGGGTTTATCATTTCCCAGGCTCTTCTTGAGAGTCCTTTTTTGGAAACCAGAGCACATGGAGAAGTGTCACTTCCCATCGACACGGCCCTGCTGCCGGGATGCTCCCCTGGTACTTGGTTTGTTTTAAGTGATGTGTTATACACAACAGATAATAGCTCAGTGACTTCATATGCCAGTTCCTCCTGAACAAATACCAGCTGGTGCTGAAGAGCTGACACTTTTTATTTGTCGGAGCAGTTCTGGAACCTCTTCTGCCACTACCACAGCCTGGTAAAGCTCAGAAAGCTCAATTTTTATTTTTATATTAAGAGATCTTTGTAAAGGAAAGGCTGAAGGCGTGCAGACACAGTACTGCTGGGGAGCAATACAAACCTGTTCAGCACACAATGACAAAACGGGGACAGATTTGTCATTTGAAACTATTTAGTTGAGCTGTATCCAAGACTCAGACTCTCCCGATATTCCCCAGAAAAACCCAATACTGTGTGCTCCCTGAATACAGCATAGGACAGAGAAGAGAAAGCACACAGGCTATCCCATATAACAGATGATATGTCACAAGGAACAATATATCATTCTTTCAATTTTGAAATAATTAGGATTTAAATTCCACTAAATCATCACTTTTCAATTTTCTTCATTGCAAGTCCCCCTGTTCTATAGATACAACATGTAGAAGTTCACATAAGTCCTATTTGTCTGCAGCAAATACACTTGCCCCCGTGCACCCACCTCTCCAAATGTATCCCACCTTCCTCTTCCTTGTATAAAAGCAGAGAGTGAGGAATGTGTGTGTGTTTTGTTTGGTGTTTTGCTTTGCTTTTTTTTTTTTTTTTGTGGTTGGACTAGATGATCTTAAAGGTCCCTTCCAACCTAGGCAATTCCGTGATTCTGTGTGTGACCAGGGAAGGGGGGCAAACTCCAGGAGCAGAGGTGTGGATAGTCTTACCTGGCTGGTGGGAGGCTCACGTACTGTGTCTTCACACAGGGGTCAGACACCCAGTATCTCAGGTGCTGCTCCCCCTCACACTGGGAATGGTACTGGGATGAGAAGTACAGAGTCTGGGGAGCTGCCAGGGGACCCTTCAGCTTCCCCCCAAACTAATTAAAGGAGAGAAGTGAAGAGACAGACGGTCCAGGAAACAAAAGGCAGTGGGTAGGCAAGTGACACAGGGACTGGAGACAACCTCAATAGCTCTGGGGGCTCCCTGGACTAGACAGTCTGGGGAGCGTCTGTGCTGCCTCGGAGCAGCTCACACACCTCAGGGAGGCAGGAGCAGGCAGTGCACGGTGGAACTGCCCAGGAACAGCTGAAAAATAGGACTCAGATCCCACCTGGGACTATCAAAAGGAATCCAAGTTGTAAAACAGTGTTATTTTCCTCACCGGCGGCTCCTCCTCCAAGCCAGAACTTGGTCCATGGAGGAACTTAAGCTGCCAAGACTCACTGTCCCCTCACTGCCCTGCTTGGTCTACAAATCCCAGGAGCTGCTCAGTCCTACCAGCCTCCCAGATCTCCTCACCCACCAGCAGGAACACAAAGACTTAGCACTCAAAGCTGCTTCTTCAAGCCAGCTCTCCAGGGTGGCAGTTCCATCAGCTGGGCACATGGGGTGGAACAGACCTGCCCAACTCCTCACAGTTGGCACACACAGTCTGTGTGGGTGCTGAGGTTCAGCAAAGCCGGACCCTAAGACATGCTTTTTGCAAGGACACAAGGAAGGTGAGGCTGCTCGTCCTCCCAGGTGATCCACGGGGACCGAGCTGCCACCACTCGTGGGCTGGTTACAATGGCCACAGCTACTCACCCCTCCACGGAGCCCGATCCTACCCAGTGCCTTTCCATGCTCCCCTGCACTGAGCAGCAGTTAATGTCTAAGTGCAGCAGCGATCACAGCAGTAGCTGGACTGAGAGTAAAAAGGGCTCCACTGAAGCAGACTCTCAAACCTGAAGTGACCGTCCAGCTTGCTTTACAGCATCTCCTGCAGTGCCAGCCATTCTGCACATGGCCGCAGCAAAAACTGATCTTCAGCAACTGGGAGACAATTCCTAAGCCCGTGAATAAAATTAAGGCAGCCAAGAAAGATAAGAGAATATCCCCAGCCTGAAGAGCCACCCATGTCTGTGCTTAGAGATGGTTAAGAATCACAGAATGACATGGGGTTGGAAGGGACCTCTGGAGATCATCTCCTCCAACCCCCTGCGAGAGCAGGTCACACAGGAACATGTCCAGGTGGGTTTTGGATGTCTCTAGAGATGGAGACTCCACCACCTCTCTGGGCAGCCTCTTCCAGGGCTCTGCCACCCTCACAGGAAAGAAGTTCCTCCTCATGTTTAGGTGGAACTTTTTGTATTCAAGTTTGTGCCCATTTCCTTTTGTCCTGTCCCTGGGCACCACTGAAAAAAGACTGGCCCCATCCTCCTGACACCCACCCTTTAAGTATTTATAAGCATTGATCAGATCCCCAGAAGCATTTAGCAAAGTGGTAGTAAGAAACACAGCCCCCATCTCCCTTGGGAGATACTACCTGGCATTACTTCTTATTGCGTGTCTACTCCTGAGGAAAAGAGGTCATGACATGCCTTAAACTTGAACTGGTGCTGACAGATAAGCAGTTCTGAATCGTTGGTTAGGTCATTGTGCAAGTTTACACCAAAAATTAGGGAAGGCATTGCAGGTATGAGATGACAGCAATTGCTCACTGGCCGTGTTCCTGCAAGACTGAACTCTGAAGAAATTCAGAGACAAGTCAGCTAGAAAGAACCCCTCCTATTTCCCTCCCGGCAGGGACCTCACCTTAAAACTTAAATTTTTTAGAAGGGAAAAAGAAAAAAAAGTCAGGAAATAAGGAAATCAGGAAAATGTACTAGAAATGTTTAGTTTGCTGTGCACAGGAGTGTTCAACAGTCACTGCAGAGAGCTACAGGCGAGTAAGAGTGAAGTTTCACGCAGAGCACACAGCTACAGCGGGGCTGGGGCTGGTACAAGATGGACAGACGCCAGAAGGAATGGACTAAGGACGGTTCCCAGGAGAAGCAGACTGGTCCTGTAGCTACGTTGTGCAGCACCAGAGCCCCCACCCAGGAAGAAAGGGTAAGGAACGGCCACAGATCACTTTTGGGACCGGGCAGGATGCAGACACGGCTGAGGAGGGAGCTGGCTGATGTCACCACAAAGTCACTGTCATCTTTCAAAGGTCATGGTGACAAAGGAAGGCTCCTGATGACAGGCAAACACCACCCATCACATAAGAAGGATCCAGGGGCTGTCAGTCCCACCTTAGTCCCTGGAAAGGCCATGTAGTAAATCTTCCTGAAAGCTATTTCCAGCCGCACGCAGGAGGTGGTGGTGACTGGGAACAGCCAGCACGGATTTACCAGTGGCAAATCTTGCCTAACTTGATTGCCCTCCACGATGACAAGCTGGCTGGGTGGATGAGGGGACAGCAAGCGTGGTACACCTCCGACACCACCACCAAGAGTATTCTTACTGGCCAGATTGGCAAGAACTGGACTACAGAAGCGGATGTTAAGGCTAATTGTCTAGAATATCAGGCTCAAAAGGTCGTACAAGGTCCAGCTGGCAGCTGATTGCCAGTGGCTTCCCTCAGGGTATCAACCTGGGGGCCAACACAATTCAATGTCTTTATTAACGAAGTTGATTAACACCAATGACAGGACAGAGAGCACTCTTGACACATTTGCAGATGATATCAAACCGGTTGGCATGGCTGGGGCAGGATCCTTCTCAGAGGGACCTGCACAGGCGGGAGAGACACCTGGTGAAGATCTTGAGAAGGTCAAGCACAGCAAATGCAAAGTCCTGCCCCTGGGACACAGCAGCTCCATGCATCAACACAGATGGGGGCAACTCGCTGGAGAGCAACTCTACAGAAAAAGGCTGCCAAGTTCTTGGGGAGGCAGAGCAGGCAGATGAGAGGCAGCCACGATAGCTGCTCTTATGGACTATCAATATAACTGTCTGGAAGAGACTCTGATACACAACATTGACTCTCTGCATCTCAAAGGTCTTTGAAATAGTAATTTTGAGCACAGCTTCTACCTTTCAAAGCTCGTACACGATACACAGAATCCCCTAAATTCTACCCAGGCTGCTGGGAATATCAGCATGCAGTCAGCTGAGCCGGCTGGAGCACGGGGTAGCTCAGTTGGCTTCCCAAGAACATACTGAAGAGGCACCAAGCAAAACAAGAACTGAAAACTGGCATCAAGTGATGAAACCAGCTTTGAAGGTTTAACCTAAATGCTGCCTCCTTTGGAAGCAAGTCAGCAGCACTTTCTAACCTTCTCTAGGGAAAGCCATGTCAGCTCAGTATTCATAATTCTGCTTAAAATACTTGCTGCAGTTCACTTAAAAACCACCTCCCGCATCCAAAAAGGAAAATGTTGTGGTAATAAGCTGGAAGGTAGCCTTTTGCATGTGCCATCAAGTTGCTTTGAAGGCATCTTTGCCAGTGTAATCATTTTTGGTAACCAAATTGTTACACTAATGCAATGTATAGATCATACCAATAGTACAGACATCACTTGCAATGTTCATTAAAAGACTCAAGCAAGGGCAGGCGGTTTGCTTGCACAGGAACTTCTGCTGGCACGATCACATCACTTAAAAATATTAAATCAGACACTTGGCAGGTCTGTAGCATTTGTGTGACTGTCCCAGGTGCAGGTAAACTCCTGCCCGGGCTCAGGATACGCGCCTCTTCCCGCAGAGGTGTCGGCTGTGCTAACGGCAGCAGGTAGCTCAGATCTGGTTGGTATCCACAAAACCACCAACCCTGCCTACACTGGAGAGCATGGCACTCCAACCTACTGACAGCAGAGAGCAAACGGGGTAGTAAAATGGCTTCTTAGATAAAAATTTACGACATTTCATCCTCCAAAGCCACAATGGTATTTCAAGGTAAATATTCTGATGATTTCTTTCAGCAGAGCAGGGTTTGTGTCCATGATGTCACTCAGAGCAGTGTCCTGGCTACACCACCACCAGCAGAGCAACCCCAGAACTCACAGCCTGCCCCAGCCATCTCCAAGGGAGAAACCCCTATGGACATCTCTCGCACGAAGCTGTCACTCAAGATCAATCATAGAATCATAGAATGGTCCGGATCGAAAGGGACCTCCAAAGGCCATCTAGTCCAACCCCCCGACAGTCAGCAGGGACACCCCCAACTAGACCAGGTTGCCCAGGGCCTCGTCAAGCCTCTCCTTGAATATCCCCAGGGAAGGGGCCTCAACCACCTCCCTGGGCAACCTGTTCCAGTGCTCCACCACCCTCACAGTAAAGAACTTTCTCCTGATCTCCAATCTAAATCTGCTCTTCTCCAGATTAAAACCATTGCCCCTCGTCCTGTCACTGCAGGCCTTTGGAAACAGGTTCTCCCCAGCCTTCCTGTAGGCCCCCTTCAGGTACTGGAAGGCTGCTATTAGGTCTCCCCGGAGCCTCCTCTTCTCCAGGCTGAACAACCCCAGCTCCCTCAGCCTGTCCTCGTAGCAGAGGGGCTCCAACCCCCTGATCATCCTCATGGCCCTCCTCTGGACCTGCTCCATCAGGTCCATGTCCTTCCTATATTGAGGGCTCCAGACCTGCACACAGTGCTCCAGGTGAGGTCTCACCAGAGCAAAGTGGCAGAATCCCCTCTCTGGACCTGCTGGCAACGCATCTCTTGATGCAGCCCAGGATGTGATTGGCCTTCTGGGCTGCAAGTGCCCACTGCCTGCTCATGTCCAGCTTCTCATCCACCAGCACCCCCAAGTTCCTCTCCTCAGGGCTGCTTTCTAACACCTCACCCCCCAGTCTGTATTGATGGTGAGGATTGTTCTGGCCCAGGTACGGAACCCTGCACTTGCTCTTGTTGAACCTCATGAGGTTCACCTGGGCCCACCTCCCCAGCCTGTCCAGGTCCCTCTGGATGACATCCATAATTAATAATTGTTTTGGTTAAGGCTGACAGTTCCTATGAATTCAGATCCTGGAAGAGGAAGAGAAACCCTGCTTCACACTTTGACCTCAGAATGAAACCACCGCCGCAGTAGTCAGGATGCACCAATTCAGGCCCCAAAACCAGTACGGGTAACTCACGGCAGCAAGGCGTGAGGGCCCTACCAGCTTCAAGCTGGGCTACATGCGTCTGGGTTACAGTACTGCATTTACACATCCAGACTACACAGATGTAAGCCAGGTTAGACCAGCAGAGCCCACACACAAATCCACCAGTTCAGTAAATCACCGCCGGAGTCACCTCCCGCTACACCAGCAGCTGTGTTCAGACAAGACCCGATGCTACAGGTTGTTGCTACCGCATGATTTCAGATGGAAAAAAAAAAGAAGCATAAAGCTTTGTAATGAAATCGCATTAACTGTCTAAGACAGCGAGGAATGACAAATTATAAATAGGAGGTGGCTTCAGACAGATTCCAGAAATGGATGGTGAGCAATCACTGTGGCAAATCAATGCTCCGGCTCCCAGGATCGGAGAGGGGCCAGGTCTAGCTTTACCCTGAAAAGGCAGTGACACAGAAAAGGCTAATGGCAGGTGGTCACTCTGCATTCTGTACATTTCACAAAGATTTATGAGCGAGGCTGAATGCTGGAAAAGCAATGCTGAAACTGTTTGTGTCCCTCTGCAAGGTCAGCTCATTGTATTATGGAAACATTGCTAGTGAGACTCTTACAAGTTAAGACTGTTCTATATTTTTTCAGCTACAGGAAACAAGCCACTAAGAAAAAACAGCATTAAAAAAACTTTCACATTATTTATTCTTAAAGAGTGAATTTTCAGTTATTTTCAGTTGTTTCAGTTGAGCAAAGACTGTATTTAAGCTGAGAGCTCAAAACGGAAAGGAGACTGATCTTTCAAAAATTTAACACAAAAATATTTAACAAGAGTGCACACAGATGTATTTTCTAAAACACGAGTTATTTCTAAATACTGTACACTGCAATCATTACGAATGAATGCTGTCATGAGAAAATGCATAGGTGTCTGAACCAAGAATTTTGATGTTCATGATTGTCAACAGCTTGATGAGCAAAGAGAGGCCTGACGGGGGACTCAGCCATCACAGCGCAGGACACCATCCTCACCAGCCTGGGAACTCAGAAAAGCCAATTTCCTCTGAAAAACATGTTTAAGAATGGTCCTCTTCCACCACACTAAGAGATGCACCTCTGGAGTGCAGAGACGAAGTAAGATTTGGCACGTCCAAGCTGTGCAGGTCGGAGCTCGGGACACGGTCGTGCTCTGAAGGGCCCCATCACATCGCTCCCCGTTTCCAAGCAGCTGAGAGCAGCCTGAAACATCTCTCTGCACAGGCCTCTGTGGACTATACTCACCATGAAGTTGTTCTTAATCCGTTCATGCTGAACTGAGCCCCATAAAAAAAATAAATCCTTAGCTAAATTTGCCAAAATTCCCACCAAATTCCCTCAAAATTCTTATAGGCTGACATTTTGCTGCCCAGGCGCAGTGAACACCCACGGGCTGCGCCGTCCGGCCCCGCGCAGATCGGTTTGCTGCAGCCCAATAAAGGAGATGGCAGGGACAGCTGCTGCACCCCCCTTCAGAAGGGCAGCTGAAAATAAACTGCAGACTCAGACCCCAGGATTTATACTGGGCACCTCCACCGTGCTGGGGCCACACCATCGTCACCGGGTCACACAACTCGCTCATGGGGAGAGCCTGCAGCCGGAGCCCGGGGGCTGCCATTCCTCTGCAAGGGTCTGCATTTCTCTTCCCTTCATTTTTTCCTATCCCAGCCTTGTGCACAAACACATTTCTTTTTACAAAGCAGAGCAAACATTTCGGAGTATTTAATGCTTCCCCTGCCCCCATTTGTATTCAAAAGTTAGAACGAAAAAAATCTCAATTCAGACAACCACTTACATAATATTCTATATTCCTCTCTCCCAACCTTCTTAAAAAGATTTCTCTAATATGCACAGTCTGACAGGCCTTTTTGACTTATGGTATATAATAAACTTCAATTGAGAGTTAGCATACCAATTCAAAAGTCTTATATTTTAATATTAGTCAGTTATTATCTCAGTATATTACAACACCCAGCACTTAAGATGTCTCACAAGCCCTGCAGAACCTAATCTGAATTCTAAGGCTCTCAACCTGTTTGCAGTAGGAACAGCTCCCAGCCCCAAACACTCACCCTTAAAATCAGCAGGAAGCATTAGAAACTACAAAAATAATACTGGGATGAGGGTAGCTTCATCCAGGTTGCAGCTGAGAGAGTTCTGAACATAAATGTTGCCTTTTGTGTTTCAGCAGGTTTCAGCTGTGCCACCAGGAGCTGGAAGACACTGCTCTGGAACAGCCACAGCACTCCTCGCTCATTCCTGCATTTTTTGCTGAGCTGGCTTTCAATCTTATCAAACCTTGTTGATACAGACAAATATGCAGCATTAAAGACTTGTCTCCATCAAGAATTTTATTTGCAAAAGCCAGAAAACTTTCAGCTGATATTAAGTATAACAAGCTTTCCCTGAAATACCTTTGCTTCCCAGCGGAGATTTCCCCGCGGGGCAGAGCCCTGGCCTGCCCCAGCAGCACCGTGTGGAGGGGAGCACTCCTCCAGGGACAGCTCTAAGGGACCAGGGACACCGCTTCCAGCGCCTGCCAGAAAGGAAGTTGTAGCTGAAAATCCCATCAGTTCACTTGCTGTTTATGGGGAGCGACAGAGCTCGACTCCGCTCCTCACTGCACAGGATAAACAGAGGCTGAGGAAGGAAACAATGAAGATGGGCATTTCCCATCACAAATATCCATCTACTCCCTAAACCAGGGCAAGTCTCCTCCCAGCACCAGTAGCTGAGCCATGTGTGCTTGGCTTCAGTTGCCAGAAGCCTCACTGACCAGCTAAGAAACTGCCCCTAAACCAAAGGAAGGCTTCCTCCAGAGGCTTCTCCCAGGCACCACCTCAGCCCAGTTCAAGGTCAGTTTGTTTAGTCTAGGAGCTAACTCTGCCCACTTGGGAGCTTGTTTTGAAATAGAGATGCAAGGGACAGACAATGGAACTAACCCACAGGGACAAAACATCAAGCCAGGAAAGGGACTGAGTAAGTCAAAACCAAGAAAATAAAAGCATTAGGTTGGTAAAACAGCACTTAGATTTTAATTAGCTCTGTCTAATAAATTCCTGGTGGATGGTAGGTAGCTTCCAAGCTTTCTCACTTTATTCACTCACATAGCATTGCATTCCCATTTATGAGTGAACCCACCCAAAGAGGTATTTCATTTGCCCTAGTGATAAACCCTATTTTTGACAGTGTCATATTTCAGTTTGATGAGCAGCCTTCAGAGCAGCACAAACAGCTCGCGCTTTCTATTTTCATTGGCAGAAGCAACCTTCGGAAAGCAGCTCTGCAGAGTGCGGTGAAAAAGGTATGACTCTCCCGAGATAACCTCCTCTTCCCAGGACTAATGTATTTTAGGCAATGCAGGAACCCAATCTTAAAAAACGTAGCCTGACGTACAACACTATCATCGCCGATTAAAAGATCAGAAGCTAAACTATCTTAAAGTACAGCTGTGATGCCCCAACCATGTGTGCATGGAGTATCTCAGTGCTTCATTCAGGAGTTTCCATGTCACTGCGCGTTGTTATAATTCAAGGCACAAGCCAGCTCCCACCTTTTGGTGAATAAGGAATTTCTCCTGGAAGCTGTTGCTTTATGAGCACTCTCTGTGGATAATGACTGTTGGATCTATCTCAGTTATCACAGAATGGTTTGGATTGGAAGGGACCTTAAAGCCCCCCCAGTGCCACCCCCTGCCCTGGGCAGGGACACCTCCCACCACACCAGGGTGCTCCAAGCCCCCTCCAACCTGCCCTTGAACCCCTCCAGGGATGGGGCAGCCACAGCTTCTCGGGGCAACCTGGGCCAGGCTCTCACCACCCTCCCACCAAACAAGTTCTTCCCCACAGCTCAGCTCCATCTCCCCTCTTTCAGGGTCAAACCCTTCCCCCTCCTCCTAGGGCTCCCCTCCCTCATCACGAGTCCCTCCCCAGCTTTCCTGGAGCCCCTTGAGGGACTGGAAGGGGCTCCAAGGTCTTCCCAGAGCCTTCTCTTCTCCAGGCTGAACTCCCCCAACTCTCTCAGCCCCCCCTCCCAGCAGAGGGGCTCCAGCCCTCCCAGCATCTCCGGGGCCTCCTCTGGCCCCACTCCAGCAGGTCCATGTCCTTCTGATGTTGGTGGCCCCAGAGCTGGAGGCAGCACTGGGGGGTGTCTCCCCAGAGCAGAGGGGCTGCAAAACAAACCCAGGCTTCAGCTACTGCTGCAGCTCCAATCCTGTGCTCTGAGCTCTCTCCCAGCTAGAAAAAACACCAATCCACACAGGGATCCTCTCTTTCTTCCCCTCGGTCTCCCTGATTTTGTTCTGGTGTTAGTGCCTCAATGATTCTTCCAACCTTCAGTCTCCAGACACTGTGAGTATCGAGAATGGTCTCTAATGCATTACCCTGGCTGTGTTTTTGGGCTTCCAAAAATTCTGCTGCCTTCTGCTTTGCTAGGACTGCACGTACTCTTTGGAAGCAAGTAAAGGGCCAAATTCACTGAGCAGCAACCAAAAATCGGCCAGCCTTAGTTTGAGATGGATGCCGCTTTATAAAGCTCTGAAGAGCAACTGGACATGCCTGTGGTTTTACAGCCCTGGCTCCGCAGCGGGAACAACTTAAACTGGGAACTGCCAGAGAGGTTTCAGCCCCCACTTCCCAACCCAGAATCACCACCCAAAGTACACGGCCTTTCAGGAAGCAGCTTCTGAATGACCACAGGTGCCCAGCACCTGGAGATAAGTCAAAAACAAGTGCCAAGCTACTGTCAGAGCATTGTGAATGACAGAAACTCAGGAGCTCTTTAATGAGCAACTCCTCCAGGAACACACAGAAGGGAAACAGAGGGTAAATCATCAAAGGGCAGACAAAGGATAAACAATCTGTTCTGTTGTCATTGTTTGTGAACCAGCCCTTAAAGACAAACAAGCATCGCCCATTACATTTGGAGATGCCTTCCCAACTAGAAGCATCAGAATTTTTTTCCCTTAAGATTCAATTTTCGTAGAAGTTGACTCTTGGTTCATCTTTTGGTTCCATGTGTCGCTCAGGAGGAAGAGAGAGTGTTTCGTGCCCGCTCCTCACCATCCTCAAACACTAAAGAAATTCAGCTGCGACCACAGTTTGTTTCTCCTACTGGTAGCAGTTTTCTTCATGATTTCTAAATGTTCACTGGTGTTTAGCTAATATCTCCCTTTCCATTCTGCATTAGACACAAAACCATTGCCAAATATACAATATATTCACTGAAAACCTGGGACTGATGTGTATCCAGACAATTTTGCAGGCGCTGAGGTACAGACACAGGTATAACTGAAGCCACAATGAGATACCAGACGCTGGCCTGTGGCAGAGGTTTATGCTGTACCTGATGCCTCCAAAGAGGATGACAATGCAAGCTGGAGGCTCAGAAACACCACTTGTAATTTAAAAGGTTATTTTCAAAATAAAGCTTCATAGCTATAAATAGCCAAGACAGCTTCTCACCCAGTGAGTACACAAAGGTTCTTAGTCACAGTGGCCCAGATACCAGAGAAAGTGTAATTTTACCTCTGTTGAACACCATGCAACATTTGGGGCCGCTGCACACTTCAAACAAACTAACCCAATTTGTAAGATTTGGCTTAGGTTTTGTAGAAGCAGATGCCGACTCTGACAAATTAAGTCAATTGACTTTCTTAACCCTTCCATGGCCTAAGAAGACACAGGCTTGTACAGAGCAAACCTCACTTACTATGAAGTTCTTTAACCAAAGGAAAAAAAAAACCAACCACCCAATCTTTCCTTCAACAAAGCAAACTCTTTTCAATGTGCAGGATTCCCTTCCTCGCTGCACGGCCATTTGGTTTTACAAGTATTAAACAAGAACAGACGGTCACCACCATCTGCCCTATATCTCATAATGTTACGTTTCTAATGCTAAGTTATTAAAAAACCCCTCACATACTACATGCATTCTGGGGACCCTCAGCATAACTGGACCTCAGCCCACACTTTACCATAGACAGTATCATTCCCCAAGCAATAAGAAAACAAACATATTTGGGACACTTTCAGTGCTAAGGAACTTAAAAACAACCTCTTCAACCAGGGTAACAAGAATTTTCATCTGATACAGAGTTACAGCCTCAAGATACACACTTACAGCAAAACCTCTTAACAAATGAGTGTTTGTTCCATTTGGGTGTGCAAGAACATCTCAGCACTGTGCTGTTCCCCAAGGTACGCAGATGAGAAAATGTTAATACACCAACGGGACACCGAAACAAAACTTTTATTGAATTCAAAATAAGGTCAACCTCCCATCCTGTAAAGTTTCTGAAGAAACATTTCATGCAAGAGACTTGCACAGCTACCATCTGCTTGACTACTCACTCATCTAAAAGCTCTTCCAAGTACCCAGCCCCAGGTGTTACTGTTCAGTGTTACCCGACACTCAGCTCCTAAGACACAATTCTTTATGTACACAGAATTATATCTGCAGCCTGCTTGGCAATATATAGCTTGTCATATATTTGAGAAGTTTGACCTTGCAGAGATCATTGCCCATTGTCTGATGAGTCTAATGCACTCCACCATGCACTTTTGGCCAAGCGTCACATTAGGTACGTGAGCAGGACACCCGGACACTCCCGGAGAGATCATAACCCTGGCTGGAAAGCCCTCGTGAGGTCACCCCAACTCTGCCTTTCTTCTGCCCACCTTCCATTCAGCCTTCTTGCTTGTCAAAAGGCTTTCAATAACCAGCTCTTCACTGGCTGGCTCTTACTAGTGTCTATACGATTATTTACTTACGTGATAAGAAATGTGTATGTGCTGTGTGTTACTTTAGCAGGGTAACTTACTTGCTATGGCTATACCAAAAAACCCCAACAAAACAACAAAAAAGCTGAGCCATTACAAAGTTCACTGCTTTGCCAACTTAAGTCTGATTCAACCTGATGGTCTGTAAGCTCCTCTGCTCTTTGCTTCATAACTTATTTTTGGAACTCCAGAACAAAATGAATAAATATCCCTGCCCCTTGTTCACTGACAGCCACGAGCAAGCAAGCTTGTGAGCCGCGCTTCTAAACGGCCCAAATGCTTCAGTTCAATAATGCCAGCCCAGCAAGAAGAAAGCCTCATCAACTCAATTACTGTCCTGCTATTTGTGCTATTAGAGCATTATTCTTTACAAACACATTATTTCCAGATGTTGTTCCTGGACTGTGCTGCTTTTCCCCGTCCCCTCGTTACACTACATGCTTAATCTAGGAGATCTTGAGCTAAGAAAATTTTCTTCCTGAGGTTGGCCCGGGTTCAAATCAGATTCATTTCACTGACCAGATGCAGCAACCTGGGACGCCGATTTCACATGCCCAGCTCAATTCTGAACCAGTCTTAGATAGCAACAGGTTTCCCAACATTAAAGGGTAGCAATTTCACATGCTCCCTTACATTCCTGTTCATTTACACAACGACAGCAAAAGCTACAGATGAAACACAGCACATGTTTCCAGACAGGGATGGCTTTACTGCTCAGAGGCTACTCCTGCGACCGCTCCTGTATGATCTCCGGCGCATCTGGATGAATATTAATAGAATCTACGTCGCTTATCTGAGACGTGGGCACTCTCTGGTCCCTGCAACGGCTGCCAAAGCGCAGTTTGGGGAGTTTCAATGCAATGTTATATCAGAATATAACACAAACACAGAAGCCGATGAGACACTTCTGACCTTGCAAACACCCCAATCCCCCTCCTCCCCCTCCAAAGAAATTTTCCTCGTAGCGCTGCTATCTCAGCAGACCCCGAGCACAAAGTCAGAAGCTTTCCAAATATTAATAAATCGGCCACCTAACCTGCCTCGCAGCTCTGCCAGCCCCACGCTTTATGTTGCTAATTAAGCTACTTAATAGCCCCGTGAGAACTCGGTCCCTCAAGCCGCTGGAGGGGAATCTGCCGCCGCGCTCCCCCCGGCCCCGCTCCCCGCTCCGGCCCCGGCTGAAGGCGCAGGACGAGGCCGGGTGGGAGCGCTCCTGCCGCCGCCGTGTTTATAAACACCCGCTCCCGCAGGTACGGCTCTGCCCTCCCCCTCCGCCGGCACCGGGGCAGCGGCCCAAACCCGCGTCCCCCGCCGGCCCCGGGGCCGAGGGCAGCGCGACCCAGGGCCCCCTGCCCCACTCCCGGGCGCGGCGGGGGAAGGGAAGGGGCCGCCCCGGGCCCGGGG
>NW_015090877.1:1000234-1009167 GCF_001431845.1 Calidris pugnax
CCCCCGCCGCTGCCGCCGCCGCCGCGCCCGCACCGCCCCGCGCCCCGCGGCACCCCGGGACATGTAGTTCCCGCCGGGAGGACGCCGCACCTGCCCGCCGGGGAGGACGCCGCTCCCGGCGGCCCCCGCGCCAAGCCGCACCTGGGCGCCGCACGGACTACAACTCCCAGCGATCCCTGCGCCGCCGCCATGGCCGCGCCCGGCCCGCCGCGGGCCCCGCACCCACGGGGGCGGCTCTGTGGGGCGGGAGGAGCCGGGGCGGCCTGTGGGGACGGGGAGCGTGAGGAGAAATGGCTGGCACGGAGGAGGGCGCCGTCTGTCACGGCCGCCGGGCCAAACCTGTCCGGTCCTGCCCGCAGGGGTGGGGGTGAGGCGGCCGGGGGGAGACTGAGCTTCCAGAGAGGCCTTTTCAAAGTTTTTCCCATAGTTAAACCCAGAGTAGTAAAATTAACTAGAAAAATGAAACATAAGATGCAGTTAAGGGAACCTGCCACTGCTGCTAAAAGTCCTCTATACAGCCCCAACCCTGATCATTTATAGATAAATAGTAACTAGAGATGATTTATCTAAGATTAAATTCAGGCGCTACTGGGCAATGTATCGCAGAATCTTCTAAGTTGGAAGGGACCTTAAACATCATCTTGTCCAACCATCAACCTACTTTTGACAAAAATAAACACCCACACAACAAACAAAAAGCAACACCATCACTAAACCGTATCTCCCAGCACTACATCAACCCATCTTTTGAACACCTCCAGGGATGGTGCCTCAACCACCTCCCTGGGCCATTCCAATGGCTGATAACTCTTTCGGTGAAAAACTTTTTCCTAATATTCAGCCTGAACCTCCCCTGGCGTAACTTGAGGCCATTTCCTCTCGTCCCGTCGCCTGTTCCTTGGGAGAAGAGACCGACCCCCACCTCTCTACACTCTCCTTTCAGGGAGTTGTAGAGAGCAATAAGGTCTCCCCTCAGCCTCCTCTTCTCCAGGCTGAATAACCCCAGCTCCCTCAGCCTCTCCTCATAAGACTTGTGCTCCAGACCCCTCACCAGCTTTGTTGCTCTTCTCTGGACCCGCTCCAGCACCTCGATGTCTTTTTTATGGTAGGGAGCCCAAAACTGGACACACACTCGAGGTGGGGCCTCACCAGTGCCCAGTACAGGGGGGATGTTCACCTCTTGAGTCCTACTCACCACACTGTTCCTGACACAGGCCAGGATGCTGGTGGCCTTCTTGGCCACCTGGGCACACTGCTGGCTCCTGTTCAGCCGACAGTCGACCAACCCCCCCAGGTCCTTTTCTGCCAGGCAGCTCCAGCCACTCTGCCCCCAGCCTGTAGTGCTGCAAGGGGTTGTTGTGATCCAAGTGGAGGACCTGGCACTTGGCCTTGTTGAACCTCATTCTGTTGGTCTCAGCCCATCGACCCAACCTGTCCAGATCTCTCTGCAATGTAGCTCTGTTAATAGACAGGATATTCCTGTGAAGGGAGCGATGAACTCTCAGCCTGGTCAGCAAACCCAGCAAAGCACCTGGAACTGCCAAGATTAGAGGAGAAGGAGGTAAAAGGGAAATTGGGGGAGATTACGAGCACCCACCCATTGACTGCCCACCCGAAGGACACCCCCTCCTCCAAAGAGAACATGGAAGGAGGAAGCAGAGTCTGTGCACTAATGTACACTGGAAGCGAAGAAGTCTCGGACCACTCATTGAAGAAATAACAATGAATATGTATTATTCATCAGAATATGTAATAATTAGTGTATAAAAAGGGAAGTTTTTGAAACTAAGATGTGCTCCCTTGCGATGAGCACCTCATTTCTGTGCAATAATGGAATCAACTTGAAAATACCTCTGGTCTGCGTGTTACTGGCTTGCACAGTGGGTAAAGAACACAGATTTGGGACAACATGGCCATCCCCAGGCAAGCGGCGTGCGGGTGGCACCAGCCCAGAGAGCTGTGAGGCAAGGAGAGAAGGAGTGGAGGAATGGAGGAACGGAGGAGTGGAGGAATGGAGGAGCGGGGGAGCGGAGGGATGGAGGAATGGATGACCAAAGGAATGAAGGAATGGAGGAACACGGGAGCAAAGGAATGGAGGAGTGGAGGAATGGAGGAACAGAGGAATGAAGGAATAGAGGAATGGAGGAACAGAGGAATGGAGGAGCGGAGGAATGAAGGAGTAGAGGAGCAAAGGAATGGAGGAATGGAGGAATGCGGGAGCAAAGGAATGGAGGAGCGGAGGAGTGGAGGAACAGAGGAGTGGAGGAATGGAGGAACAGGGGAGCGAAGGAACGGAGGAACAGAGGTCTACCAGGACACAGCAACACCATCATCACATCCACCAAGCCCAGAGAGTCTCCACGTCCCCGTGTGTCTCCACGATGGAGAGTGATGTCTGCAGCCCCACAGGGTGCTCCCTTCCAGGTCTACCTGCTGTCGCCAAACCAAACTGAGAGTGTTTGGAGCAGAGATGTTTGGGTTGGCTTCATTGTGCCTTCTCTGAGCCCCCTCTCGTGGTTGGAGTGTCCCACTGGCAGCACCCTGCGGTGCCCGCCTGGCTCTGCTTGGGAAGGTGCCGAGGATCCATCTCCTGGCAGAGAGCAGAGCTTGGCTTTCATCCCGAGTGGAGGGGCTGCCCCTCTTCTTCAGGTTATTCTGTGGTATCGGGCTGCCAAACAGAGGATTTGCCTCAAATTGTTCATTAGAGGAGTCACAGAACGAGCACACTGCTAAGTGAATGGTGACAAATCCCCCTGACCAGATGGCATTTGCTCATTAGTCTTTAAAATAAAACCCAGCAGTTTTCAACAGAGTTTTCCAGGGAAAACCCCGGGAACTGCAGCACAGTGTATTGATATCCCCAGCATGCAAATTATTCAGAACCACTCAAACGAACAGAGTTAGGGGCCATATTAAGGGTTATTAAATATTCATAGAAATGCCAGATCACGGTTCATTAGCAGTCTGAAACTGCAAAACTGGAGTGAGGAATTAGAAGTATAGAACTCATTCAGAGAAGAGCAACATGGAAAAGGGCTTCCCACAACACGCGGTGCCGTGCGGGCTCCTGGCAGCAGGGCAGTAAGGACGCGAGCTGTTGAAATGGCTTTAAAAACAGCTGGACAAATTAATGGCAGTAAATCAATCAAGGGCCATGAATACAGAGTCGCGGTCCTGGGGCAGAGAGGCATTTGGCCGCGGGCTGCTGGAAGCTGGGATCCCTTGGCACACGCTCCCACGGGGGCTGGTGGTGTTCAGCGTGACCAGCCATCGCGTTCTCCCCAGCAGATGGGTTATTTGTGATGAGGAGTGTGCTTATCCCATGCTGGACCAGACCTGGAGCTCCTTAACTCTGCATCTACTGCTTCCAGAGTTTAATTACCCCTGGCTGCGTGCCAGGCTGCCCTGAGCCTTAGCTCTTGCTCAGAGCGATGGGCACAGCCGTGCTGGTGATTCAGCTTATGGTCCTGTGAGCACCTTCCCCACCTGCAATGGGGTGGGAGGCCATCCCATTTCCCCCCAGGGCTGACAAGACCACCCCGTGCTCCTATGAAAACGCCCTGATCGAGGCTGTTAGCCATTTAAGTTTTTAAAGCATACCTTTTATTTTCCTTATAGGAATTTTACTGAGGAATATTTGGAGAGTTTTCTGCATTTGTCTAGGGTTCCTGCTCATCTGACTAAGCTTCTGGATGCTGGAAAGTCCTGCACAGCCACATCTCATGAGGACTGGCTGTAAATCACACAAGCAGTGTTCCCAAAACTTCTGCCATATGTACTGTTGTTCCTGGGATGCAGAGGTGCTTTGCATGAGCAGAGGTTCCTGTGTGTCCCCAGCCTGAGGATTCCCTCTGTGCATCATGGGTCAGTGCTGTCCCTTCCTGGAGACGTCGTGTGTGCTCTCTGCCACCACTCTGGAGCAATTGCAGGCAGAAGGATGGCAGCTCTAGTCCAGAGCTGCCTTCTCTCAAACATGGAATATATCCCCAGACAAAAAATAACTTGGCTGGAGGAGGAGACTGTCATCTGGGACTACGAGCCTCTTGCCATCCTTCCGTCATCTCAGGTGCCCTGGATCCCTGACACGTGTGACTGCAACCCCATCTCCACTTCCCTATGATCTAGTCCTTCAAACTCAGTCCAGCTCTGGCCTTTCACCTATTTCAGCAGTGAGTTTCTGAACAAAAATTCATTATCCCAGGTCTGCTCCTGGGATGATCAACAGAAGAATGTAGAGCTTGGCAATGCTTCTCCTGGATCCTGAGCAAAACCCATCTCTGTGTGCTCCCAGCGGCTGACATCTTTAAGAACCAGTTTCCTTCTTTTCAGTCTCTCTCTCATTTTCCTTTATCTGCTCTATTACAAATAACTGCTTTATTTATAAAACAAAATAACTTTCTGGAGTGGTCTAGATTTGTTCTTACCTCTGCCAGCAGCATGTTTGTCTGAAGTTTAAAAAAAAATACATTCCTTGGCCCCTTTACGTTCACTGAAAAATAATTTTACACTGCCAGCTGCGGGAGCCGTGGTGGATCCACGCAGGAATCGGAGAGCTTGTGAACTCCGCTCTCTTTGAAGGTTTCAATTGCCTGACGTTGTGCTGTGAATACTGCAGGTTTGGTTTCAAGCTCTTTATAGCGGTTTTTGATGCCTTGATTGCTTTTGGTCACTCCTTTTGGCACCTCTGCTCCCATTCCACTGACCCAGGACACTGTTTGCCTCAATGCCCTGGTGTGAGTGTTCCCGAGTGCCCGGCCGTGCGAGGCCCTGGCACGTTTAAATCACTCCCTTGTGTGCAGAGTGTGCTGTGTGAAACCGAGCTTTGAGACTTTTTTCTTTTTCTTTTTTTTTATTTTTTTTTAATCAAACTGGAGCTGGTAAAATTCCCAGCTAGAGACTGGGACTGGTTTGGGAATCACAGCCTTTCCCACTCCCACTGCAACACTAGATGGCGTGGGGACCCGCGGCGCCCGCCCGGCTCCGGCACCGCTCGGTGCTGCCAGAGAGGGGTCACGGAATCACAACTGTCGGAGTCAGAAGGGACCTCTAGAGACCATCCAGTCCAACTCCCCTGCCAAAGCAGGGCTGCCCAGAGCACATCACTCAGGAGCATCCAGGTGGGGCTTGAAGATCTCCAGAGAAGGGGACTCCACACCCTCCCTGGGCAGCCTCTGCCAGGGCTCTGCCACCCTCAAAGTAGTCCTTCCTCAGATTGGAGTGGAACTTCCCATGGTCCAGCTTGTGCCCATTGCCCCTCGTCCTGTCACTGGGAACCACTGAAAAGAGTCCGGCTCCATCCTCCTTCAACCCACCCTTTAGATCCTTGTCAGCATTAATAAGGTCTCCCCTCAGCCTTCTCTTCTCCAGGCTCAAGAGCCCCAGCTCTCTCAGCCTTTCCTCATCAGGGAGATGCTCCAACCCCTCCATCATCTCTGTTGCCCTACGCTGGACTCTCTCCAGCAGTTCCCTGTCTCTCTTGAACTGGGGAGCCCAGAACTGGACGCAGGATTCCAGTTGTGGCCTCCCCAGTGCCGAGCAGAGGGGGAGAATGACCTCCCTCCACCTCCTGGCCACACTCTGCCCTACACAGCCCAGGATCCCATTGGCCTCTTGGCCACAAGGGCACATGGCTGGCTCATGGATAATCTACTACCTACCAGGACTCCCAGATCCTTCTCCTCAGTAGTACTTCCCAGAAGATCCACCCCTAATCCATATTGGTACCCCTAGCCCATATTGGTGCCTGGGGTTCTGAAGTGACAACTTCTGGTGTCCTGCATCCCCTGGGTCTGCTGGGCCCCGTTGGGTTGATGGGGAGGCTGCAGTGAGAGAAAGGGAAAGGAGAGCCCCATGGTGTGCAGTCTGAGAGACACGTCTGGTGGTTGGGGCACACACTGGGAGGTGAGATGCGGCCAACTCGACTCCCTGCCCTCCTGGACAGGGAGACAGTGTCCCACTGTCAGACGGAGAGGCATCCCGCTGTCCGTGCTGGGGAGGGACAGGCCTGGACCACACTCACTCTGAGGATGGGCTTCTGTGCTTCACCAGCCCCATCTCCTCCTCCCTCCCCCCCCAAGGCCTCAGAGCAGAGACCAGACTGGTTTGCAGCAGTGGACCCTGAATTTTGGGATGCAGGGACCCTTGATGGAGCTGACGGCCAGCTTTTAATACACCTACTCCACCTCCTCTGGAGGAAAGAAATAGAGGTACATGAGTCTCAGAAACCTGACAGCCCCTGCTGTCACTGGTGGGAAGCTGGCTGGAGGGGACAGGTCTGTCCAGCTCTGCTGGAGGCTGGCATCTGCAGCACCATCTCAAGCAGCATGTGTTGGACACGTCCTCTGAATCATCTGGCAGAGGTTTCCCAACCTCCAGGGCAAAGGATGCTCATCCCCACGTGCTGGGGCGACGTCAGCTCTGGGGTACAGCTCTAACTCTCTGCAAGGCCTTGGGGAACCCTGTGGAAGGTCTGTGGCCATCATGACCAACTGAACTGCAGTGGCTGATGCCAAGGTGCTCATGTCACTATCCTCTTCACAGTGTGCCAACGTGCATTGTGGCAACTGGTAATGCCCTGCTCAGTAATATGGCTGTACCCAGTTAACTAAGACCCACACATTCCCTTCAGTGGGGCCCTGAGCACCCTGATACATTCCTATTGCCACCTGGCTCCAATGTCTCCGACTGATGAGGTGACCTGCTGTGCTCTGAGCTGTTGGATGGGCCATGCCCAGCCAGACTGGGTCCTTCAGGTCCCCTCTGCTCTGCTTGTCCGTGCTTGGCCAGGGCTGGATGGGTGATGCCCACCCGCCGTGGCAGCGCGGCTCCTCTCCCACTGGCAAGACAAAAGGCAGCCTGGTGTCTGGTGACAAAAGCCTTCCCTCCATACAGGATGTGAGCAGCACATCCCCCTCGAGATCCTCCTCCCCTTCCTTTGTTCCAGGTCTTGGTTCAGGACCAGGAATTTCTTACCCAGAGTTCAGAGCAAAATTACTGTCAAATCTAACATCAAAGTTTTCCAGGTCCAAAGGAAGCACCTCCCTGCTGCTGCCCTCCCAGTCCTCCTCCCTTCCTCCCAATCCCAGTAACACACTCCCAGCAGCCGGGGCAGCCTGGGCTCCTCGGCCATCCTGCAAAGGGGCTGCCTGCACTAGGAGAACATTCTCCTCAGGAGAGGGGAACGAGTGGGAAGGATCCTGTGAGCCCCAGAGAGCAGCAGACAGCCTCTTCGTGCCAGCTGCCTTTTTTCTTTAATGCCTACTTAGATTTTTCGAGTAGAAGATGGCCAGTGCAGGCTAGAGAAATTAAATGGGAGCTTTTACTAACTGCATCTTGGCCTGGCTTGACAATCCTGTCCAATCCTGTCCAATCCTGTTCCGGGCTTGGAACTCGATGATCTTTAAGGTCCCTTCCAACCCAAACCATTCTCTGATTCTATGAATTAGAAGCACTGGAGCATCCAGCTTCTCTCCATCCTCACCTACTACAGTGGCTGGAAGATCCTCATGGAACACAGAGGCCTCAGGGACTCCTGGGAGAAGCTCAGGGTGGGAAGCAGCAGCAAAGCTGTTCCCTTCTGGTTTCCCCCCCTGGAGCTCCCCGGGGAGCAGCTCCTGGAAGGGGCTGCCTTTTCCTGGCCTCCACGTCCAGATGATGGACCGAATCTTCTTTGAATCCTCCAGGACACCAAAAATGCCTAAGAAAGGGAAGATCCTTTCTCTGCCTAGTGCCACCAGGTTCCTGTCCCTGTGTGGGGTTCACTGGAAATTGGGGATGATATCCCGCTCCCCTCCCTGCCCTGCTGTTGCAGCCAGCGTCCATGGGACGAGGGGGAGTACTGGGGGGTTGGGGGGAGGGTGGAATACAGGGGGATGTTTCCCAGGGGGATAGAGAGTGGGAGTTTGTACCCCATCAAGCTGAGAACCAAGCGGGGATGAGCACCCAAGGGAACACCTAAAGGCAAACGGGGACTGCATGGCCCTGCCGGGGGGTCTGAGACGCAGCAGTGACCTGGGTCTGATGCAGGGCTGCACGTGGACTGCCCTTGGCTTTTCACGCTGGAAACAGCCTCAGCATGTTTTTTACAAGTCCTGGGTCTTCTTGGGCTCCCGTGTTGCCCTGTCATGGAAACACACAGAAAAAGATGGAAAGAGCAGCTTTCTAGCCCTGCAGCCGCACTTTGTAACCCCGCAGCCACAATTTCTGTAGGCTGCTCCCGGGATGTTTGGGCACAGAGGGCACTATTGTGTGGTGTGGGGTTACGGCAGGGTCTGTGGGACAGCAGGGAGGTGGAGGCAGCACCTCTGCTCCCGCAGACACCGAGGGTACCTGTAGTGCTCCCACCTTTTCACTGCTCCGAGCCCTCCCGTCGCAGCTCCAAGCCCTGCCATCCTGCTGTTTTCCCAACGCCCCTGTGTTTTGTGCTTGTCTCTTACCACAGTCTTGTTCTTATTTCTTGTTTCTATTGTCCCCATGTCCCTTCACCTACAGTAGCATGGATATGGGGACTCATTGCTGTTGCTGGTTGTGGGTTCCATTGCTGTTCTGGTTGGGAGGCCGTTGCCAAAGACAGTTGTTGTTATTCCCCTGTTCTCCACACCTTCTCTCGCAGCTTTTATTTTAGAGCAACACTTTGAGCATAACAAAATACCGACCAAAATATCTGATAGGTTGCACTGGTGGCACATACACTTGGGAACCGGGCTGCTGGTTTTAGGGAGCCACTGGGGGTACAACCATCCCACCCCACTCTGTGGGAATAGAGATGGGGTGGGATCCCCAGGGAGCAGGATGGGGTGGTGTGCCCAGTAGCAGTGGGGCAGTACTGGTGCCCGGGGGTCCCTGGTGGCATGGGGTGGGTGGGAGTGGCAGTGGGGCAGTCCCGGGGGTCCCCAGTGGCGTGGGGAGGATGGGGGTGGCAGTGGGGCAGTCCC